>NC_056746.1:1216277283-1216432283 GCF_019279795.1 Protopterus annectens
TTTTTTTTTCTTAAATAATGTCATTGTATAGCAATAACCCATGGCTGAGTGTGGACAATGCTGGATTTACCCATGGTTGCCTTTGTTTGGTCACTCAGGCTTCACCCTCGTGACCAAACCACACCAACCGTGGGTAAATCCAGCATTACCAACACCCATCCGTGGATTATTGCCTAATTCTTTTCCTTTTGCCCTAGTAGCATTTGTTCAGCAATGTAAGCAGAATGTTCAGGAAGCACTGCAGCACAGTTTTATTATTACTGTGAGACATTACAGAGCACCAGCCAAAGGCTGCAAGCTTTTGCCAAAGCTGGAACTGGCAGTTATTTCTAAAGGCTCTAATGGTATTACCTTTTCTTTGCCATGCAGATTTTCTTGGTTGCCTGCTACAATTCAGAGAATTGCAATCATGTTTTTTGGAATGTAGGAATATTAATGTGGATTCTTAGATTAAGTAATGTATACTAAGTTCAAGATTGTGTTAGCTCACAGACAACCTTGGAGTCAGTACATAAATAGTTAGCAGCAGTGTGATGGGTACAGTCCTAATGTCAGGCAGTTCTGAGAGACTTCACTTTACTTTTTCAACAGTGAGTTTCAGTATTCAGCTTCCTATTGAAATGTTTTGATATGTGATGCCAAGTGAGTACAGGCTGGAAAAAAAGATCAAAAATGCAAGAGAAGAGCAAATATTTAATATCTTTTTGTTGAAATGGCAATAAAGACATTGCAGTGGTCAGTGAAAAAGATGAAGTGACTATGCTGTTGCATTTTGAGAAAATATACTCCAATGTTTTTGTAATTCTGGTGTTAGGATTTATTTGTTCAGAGAATAAAAGGAAAAGCTGTTTTTGATCTGTGTATTGCAGGAAAGAAAATTAGCTTCAACTTTGTGTTAATCCTATGTGTATTTCAAGTATCTGTGTGTTTTATTCCATTTTGATCTAGTTTCTGCTTGTCCATCCTTATATTTTATGAGTTTGTGTCTTGGTACTCATGAAACTGTAATTGCTGTATATTGCTATTTCAATGAGTTATGTTACTTTTGTTCTTTTTTCTTTAACTAGTCTTCTTGCTTCTGCTTTAAGTGCTGGTATTAGATGTGCCCATAAGATAAGAACATCGTCACTTTCAATAATTCTTTGTGGCTCATGTTTCCAGTGTTTTTCACCTACCTGGTATGTTGCAATGCTTTTACAATCTCTAGTGCAGGAATCTTTCCACATCCTTCCTTTCGATATAGAAAATTAACAAAAAAATGTGCAGCTGATCTAGTTACATACACTACAATTTTCTATAGCTGACACTTTTTTCTATAAACTTTGCAAACCAAAGTATACTTAGTCCACTACCCTGAGCTGCTGTTATTAACCTTTCATTAGCTGGTATAAATTCACATCTCCTTAGCAATTTATGACTCAGATCTTGATCAAAATGTGGTTGCTCCAAAAAGTTCTCTATACTTTCCACGATACTTGTGGGCTTTCCAGTTTTTTTCCTTTTCTACTGAGCATGATCTTTATATTCTTTCTTTTGTTTTGTGGCTATTTCTGCTGCTGAGTGATATTTTTTTTGTCTCCAACTTGTTTGATTTCCATTCTTGCTCCTTTCTGATATGCTTCTGCTTGTTTTATGCTTGGGTTAGAAAATTCACAAAATTTATACCATGATATCAACTAATATGCATGCATTTCTACAACTGCAGACCAATATATAAATTCAGTTTCTAGGAGGCCTATACCTCCTTCAGACCAAGAGATATATAATCTTGCCATACACCAGTTTTTCTATATCATTTGAAAAGAATGACGTAGTTTTTTTTTTTTTTTTGCTTCCTTGTCCAACTGAACCAATGCTTTTTGTGGCCAGTTAATCACACCAAAGCTTTGAATTAGTAAAAGAACAGCAGCTGAATAGTAGCTTGGTCTTTATTCCTAGATATCAAGGCAGGCATCAATATTAACTTTCATCTTCTAAAATATTCTTTGCTAAGCTTCATTCTCAATTGTTCATGCTTTATTGTTAATCAATTGTCTACTCTGAGGTATTTATACACTTCCTTGTTTTCAAGTTCTGTTATATCAAATTGATCTCCTATGTTGATATTTTCTTGGTGCATTAGTTTCCCTGCTGAAAATGTTGCTTTATCTCATTTATCAAGGTCATCTGATAAAGTTGTAATCATTTTTCTTTGTGTTTTCAAGTGTTTGCCTGATGAGCTACATAGTTTTAAATCATTCCCAAAAAGTAGATGAGATGTCACTGAACAAGGTTGGTTTCCAGAAGTTAAATGGTAACCATGGTCTGGTTTGAAAAGTAAACAGCTCAATGGGTTAAGAATAAAACAAAACCAGAATGTGAATAACAACTTCTGCTTTTAACCAGAATATGGTAACACCAACAATCTTGTGATCATGAGGGGTGAGGCAAACTTAGAAACTTGCATATTTCTTTATTGTACTACCAACAAAGAAATTGGTGCTCAGGTAGAAGAGTTTAACTCCTCCAAAAGAGCATCCATAAAGAGACTTCTTATACCACAAAAGTGAATGATTCCTGGTTGCAACTTTACATCTGACCTATTCTGGGCTTTTAAGACTGGAGAGTCACTGCATATCGGCTGTAGCACGATAACATTAAAAACTTACCTACAATGAAGTGCTGGGTATGATAAGCAGTAACTTTCCAAATTTGTTAAGTCAGCAGCTTATCTCATGAAGCCATAATGCTAAGTATGTGAATGTTTGTTATTTTCATCCAGAAGTGACTGAATAGTGTTGACCTTCACACTGTGGGGCTATTCAGAGACATAAAGTATCACTATAAAGATAAAACAATTCCAAAACATGCAAGAGCCACTTGGAGCAAAGCTGAATAGTAGTGCATTTGCATGCGACTGAATTGAACATATACTTTGGTTAGAACAACTGTGCTACTGCCCCCCTTACCAACCCTAACAACTCTCTTGCAAAGGGAGCTACATGCACACACATGTACAAACAACCCGCCCATACACACACTCACAGACACCCACACAGAAGCACATTCAGATATGCACTGACAGACAGACAGACATTCAGTTACACACACAGATATGCACTCTCACACTCACACACACAGACACTCATATAGAAGCACACTCAGATATGCACTGACAGACAGACAAACAGACATTCAATTACACACACAGACATACACTCACACACACACACCTACACAAACACACACAGAGACACCCTCAGACATGGACAGATAAATTGACACGCACATAAACACACACACACACACAAACACACACACACGCACACACACACACACACACACACACACACACACACACACACACACACACACACACACACACACACACACACATATATATGCACCCATGTACCCATGTACACACACATACACACATACACACTTGCAGTACTTGCTTGATGCAGTGTAGGCGGCCCCCTTCCTGTCCTAGACAACAGTTAGTGCACTCTGTAAAATGAAAGTATACTTTCTCATTGCTTTACCCTGAAGCGTCACAATAGAGCTTGTGTTTAAATCACACTACCATCCTATTTGAATCCCAGTATAAGGTGCTATGCAAGAGCACTTGGCTAATTTGCATTAGCTGCACTCCTGGACTGTCACAATTACATGCAGTGATACCTATTCTATACTACTGCAGTACTACCTATGTGAGTCAAAACAAAAGCGGAGACTCTGCTGATGAAATATAACCAAGCAAATCCAAAAAATCAGTCCAGAGAAGACCACAACCTCTCACTTTATTAACGTCAGTAGAATGCAAAATAACGTTTTTGTCAACGTAAATCTTTGACTTCATCAGATACTTAGTGGTTAAACATAACCCTACTTATATGTTATATAACAATCAACTAACCCAATAAATTAATTAAGATTTAAAGTAATACAAACACCTTTACTAACACTGAGTAAATATCGTGTTTTTCTAAAAAGTAACTACCTATGTGAGGCTGCATAGTGCTGTAGTACTGCGTATTTGTAGCTACACAGTGCTGTAATACTACCAATTTGTGGCTGCACAGTGCTGTAGTGCCACCTACTTGTGGCTGCATAATGCTGTAGTACTACTTAGTTGCAGCTGGATACTGCTATAGTACTAGCTATGTGTGGCTGTATAGTGGTGTAGTATTACCTATGTCTGGTTGCATAGTGCTGTAATACTACCTGTGTGTGGCTGCATACTGCTGTAGTACTACCTATGATTGGTTGCATAGTGCTGTAGTACTACGTGTGTGGCTGCATGCTGCTGTAGTACTACCTATGTGTGGCTGCATAGTGCTGTGTTACTATCTATGTGTGGCTGCATAGTGCTGTGGTACTACCTACGCGTAGCTGCACAGTGCTGTAGTGCCACCTACTTGTGGCTGCATAGTGCTGTAGTACTACTTAGGTGCGGCTGCATACTGCTATAGCACTAGTTATTTGTGTGACTGCATAGTGCTGTAGTATTACCTATGTCTGGTTGTACAGTGCTGTAGTACTACATGTGTGTGGCTGTATACTGCTGTAGTATTACCTATGAGTGGCTGTATAGTTCCTGTGTGTGGGTGCATACTGCTTAGTACTATCTACATCTGATTGCATAGTGCTGCATCAGTCTCTGAATCAGAAACACATACTGTCCTGTGCAAAGGTGCTACATGTTTCTGAATAGCCCCACATACTACGAAGCTATGACTGCAAATACATCAGGTTCCACACTCAGCTACTAGTCTAGACAGAGATTTTTTGACATAATTCTTCATGAGAAATGGTCATTAAAAAATGTCTGGCTGGTTTAGTACAGTCTAAATGAAAGCCATGACTGTTATACACGTGAATTTGTTATTAGCAATTTACTTTTCATTACTGAATACAAATGACCACTATGAATTTTCCACAATTGCACCTAACACATATAATAAGTCTTTATTTCCAAATGATTGAGATGAAGCATTCTGGTAGTTTTGAATATGAGCAAAGCTTTTCATTTTTCAGGTGGAATGTACTTTCCCCTGATTCATCTGAAAGAAATTCAGGATGATAAGAGCAAACTGTTTTATGTGATAATGGCCTCAAATGGACTCACATCAGCCTATTCATTTCTCCAGAGGCAAGAGTCAGATGTTAGGCAGCAGTCTAGTGTGCAGGCCATGTGTGTCCCCTTCCTACCCTGGTCAAACTTTACATTCCCATGGCAACTAGTATCTCAAGGAAAACCCCAATTAAGCCTTTACTATCTGAAACATCGAGTCCCTGGAACCAAGGCAGCTTATGAAACTTTGGTCTTTTACAAATCTTTTGGTACCCTTTCTTGAAATGAACCATGCTCACTGTAGTAGTAAGGCTAATAAATATTGTATACAGTGTAATAAATAAAGAAAAATATTTTAATGACACAAATATTCTTTTACAGCCTTCTGGGGCACAGTTTGGATATTCTGAGCGTTTCAGACTTTTCAGTTAACTTATGTATCACTGAATAAACACAGGAATATAGGAATATGCCAGTGGGGGAAAAGATAAGTTACTAAACACATCTATTTGATACATGCTGCTATTTCATATGAAGCTCATATTTGTTAAAATAATTTGAAAGATTAATGGTAGGGAGAACTGGTTTCTTTGTCATATACCAAGTTATATAGAAAGTTATGTAGAATTACATACATGCATAAACAGGAATATAATTTTCATAACTTAGCTGGCCAAGGAGTTCAAAATGCTCTGAATAGTGACAGAACTCCTGTCAGAAAAACATCTAGCATTTTACTCATAGTGTGATCATTACAGCCACTCAGACCTGACTGCAGTCTAAAATTTATATTCTGCTTTGTTCAGTTAAAAACAGCCAACGCAATGGTCATAAAGTAAATCTTTATTAAATTGAAAAAAAAAACCTGTTACATATCCTTATACTCATCTTTGTACATTAGAATATAAAATATAAAATGAAATATAATATAATCTAAAATAATATTTAAAGAGTTAATAAGACTTTTTTCCAATCTGAAATATATATTCTATTGCAAACCTACCTGCTTCTTGACTCAAAACATACTATGCAGAAGCTGGAAACCATATTGCGAATGCATTGTGACCTTTCACGCCTTGCTAATAGATTTATAGTCTTATATGTTATTTTGCAATGTGTTCTAACCCAAAATATTTTTTAAGATGATTTTATTTTTCACCCAAGATGCCTTCTTCCCATAGTGTAACATATTATTCTTAGCTCTTCATTTTCCTTGAGCATCCTTTTACACTTGACTTAGATCTAATACGCATTATAAGAAGAAGTTTTAGCTAATAAAGATAGCTGCCACTCTCTGGGTTTCTGAAAATTGCTCTCTGCTCATGCTACTTGTCCAGTGAGGGTTGGTCAATTGCGTCTTGCTGAAAATCACTGTCCCCAAGCCCCCCCCACTGAGCTTATATATACCCATTCCATGGTTGCACAGACTCAAATAAGGGGTGATTTCTCTGTAAAAAGGGAATCACTTCTACCACAAATTGCAGACATTAATTTCCTGTGGGGGAACTCTGATTGTTAGCAAGTTGAAGTTCTGGCAGTCAAAGCTTGAGAGTTCGAGCTTCATCTACCAGTAGGATAACCATACATCATCACCACACTAGTCTTCCCCCTAGTTGCTTATGGAATTATGTTACATTAGGTACTAGCATACGCATCTCCTTCTACACTCATGCACATAACAACAGACACACACACACACACACACACACACACACACACACACACACACACACGCACACGCACACACGCACACACACTTAGTTTATGTCATTTTTATAACAAATGGCATTACCATTGTAAGTGTATTTTCCATTTAAATTGCTTATATACAGTACATCGTTAGTGGTTTGATTTTGTATTTCAATGTGTTTCATGTGCTTTGCATTATGCATGCGAATATTGTTTTGTGCTTTGGCATCCAGTTCATGTCTGAAAATAGTCCTTTGACCAGCTCACCCACTGCATTACAAAATTCAAATAAAATAAATAAATGAGTAACTTACTGCATGAGACCTCTGGCTAATAATTATTCTTATAGAACTTTCATTGCTGGTACACAGTACTTTGATTTGCCTGAATTTGTGAATGGGCTTGGAGTAGAGTCCTGAAAATAAACATCACAGTTCCTGCAAAAAGTTTAAGAATGTAAGTAAATGCAGCTTTACATGCAGTGACAGATTAATCATGAATCAATCTGCTCTAGCGTGGCAGATATGGATAATGGATAAAGGATAATGGAGCAGTTAGTAGCATTGTCTCCTTGCAGTATGTGGGGTTCTTTGGTTCAATTCTGGGCTGGGGTGCCTTCTGTGTGGAGTCTTCATGTCCTCACTGTGTACTCCACATGAAGCAATGTATGTATGCCTTTTATTCCTTCAGCATAGAGAAAGAACAAGACATAATTTATATATTTATTTAGCCATTCATTCATTCATTCATTTGTTTGTGCATATATATATATATATGTATTTATTTGTGTATTAAATGACTTTTCCTTCTCTAAACTGGAGTGACTTTGAAATGTAACTTTATCACTGAAGTGGCACAGGGGTCTTGTCATCCCCACATAGGTGCAGGGGGGGATATCTTTATGAAAAACATCTATGGCTATATCGCCATTCTTTTGTTGTACAGCATACGTTATTAATTGATTAATACGGGTAATAATTATTTATATACTCAAATTAGTGGGCCATGACTCAGGAAATATGTTTGTAGCATTAAAGTTTCACTTAGATATTATATATTCATATCATTATGTTCTACATGTCTGACTTTAGATAAGGAATTCATACTGATGTGTGCAATTATTTTAATAATAAAATGCCAGATAAATGTTTTCCAGCTTATGTCATGCAGTTTGTTAACTAAAAGCACCATTTTTGTTTTGCAATAAGATATGACTAGGTGTGGGTAGCAATGACATTTTACACACCCACAGACGCTGATCCTGCACCAGACTACACAATTGTGATAATCTCATATACACCAACATCTTAAAGTTGATTTTTTTGCACCATGTCCATTTTAATATTTATGCCTTGCCTGCTGACATAGATTCCTGGCCAGGAAAGAAAAGAAAAAAGACAGGAGGTAAATGTGGAAGGTTTGATACTTTCCATGAGAAGAAGACAGTAAGTTTTACTGCTTCGTGCTGATATAACCCATTAGTTAATATGCAAACCAAAAATAGTTGCTAAGTATTTAGGATAAAAATGTATTTATTTGTTTATTTGTTTATTTATTTTTTTATTATTTATTTATCTCTTATCGGCACAATAAACTGGCTGACACCCTGTCAGTGGTGCAGTAGGTCGCACACTTGTCTTTGGTACAGAAGCTCTGGGTCTTTTCCCACACCAGGTAAATGGACTGCTAACATTGCAGTTCAGCATAAGAGGGTTGCTGCACTCTTGAGTGTGCCATCCCATCTGATTGAGTTGGTGGCAGCTCTGGTGGATGTAAAAGATTCCACAGCATCAAAAAGAGTAGGGGTTCTTTATTTTAAATCTATTTACATCATTTATAAAATTTACATTAACAATATTTAGCTATTATATAAAATATATACAACATTAATAACAGTTTCAACATACCATATTTCATCTGATTTTTATAAAGAAATACTATGATTTAAGTTTATGACCCCCGTAATACAACTTCCAAAGCCAAAATCTTATTTTCTCTAAAATTACAGACAATTCGATTCTCATTTCACATTGAACATTATTTCTTTCAGTCTTTGATTCCTAATTATCCTTAATATATTAAACATCTGTACAGGACGCCAAGTTATTGATAAGTTTTTTGATGCTACTGTGTACATGCAGGTCAAACATCAGGTTTTCATCTAGCATCACATCTAGAAGTTTTCTATGAAATATGACCTCAATAATAGCATTGTTTTGAGAGTGAATAGTGAACTCTGCCTTGTTTGGGGGGGGGTGGTTTTCATAGAGGTGAATGATATGAGTTTTGTTTCATTAGGGTTAAGTGCAAGATGGTTATTGGTCATCAAGGTTTCAATAGAGGTAAAGGTGTTTTGTGTAATTTGTTGTAGTTCTGGTATGGAGTTAGCTGTGCAGATGATGGTTGAATCATCACCGTATTGCATTACTGAACATTGACTAACTGCACAGTGAAAGTTAATAGTGACAATACTGAAAAGGACTGGCCCTAGTATGGAGTCTTTCCAAAGATGCACATAATAATATTTACATATAATATTCTCATACCATATATTTTTTGTCACTTTCAATCTAATTTATATTAATTTTCTATAGTACTATATTTTCTTAATAAATTTTAAGTTCACCATTCAAACCTTTTGTCCTCTTAAAAGTCTGAAATAACGTTAATTATTTTTTCATATTTTATCTTAAATATTTGATTAATCAATATTTTATCATTCTCTTTTACCCATTTAATAATTGTTACAAATTTAATGATACCACAGGCACTTTTGGGTTTATCAGACAATCCCTCTTCCTGTTTGGGCACATATAAAGTACTTCCTTTCACTGTGTTAAGTCTAGAACCCCAAATAAAACATGATAGTAAGTACCTCTTTTGCATAATTTAATGGCAAACCAAACACACTGGCAACATATGCCATCTTTGCCTTTACAATAGAATTTATTAAATATGATTTTTTTCTGAAGATAAGCAAAACATTTTCCAAAATCTACATTTATCCCTTATTGAATCTATAACCTTTACTGATTGTCTTTCTTTATTTCTTGCCAAACAAAATCTATACCCAGCATTCTTATTTCTTCCATATTCAATTTAACACCTTCTGCATATCCTACAAAACCCAACCCTTTATATTTTCTTTATTCAAAGACATATCAGTGAAGTACAGATATTTATGTACATATTTAAATATATTTCATGCAATTTATATCTTTTGCAACCAATAAGATGTCGTCTGCATACGATAACATTATAAGCATTTTGATTCCTTCTTTCGTTATATAACTTATATCTTTCAGCTTATTTATATAACTTACAACTACATTCATTACCAATGTAAATAATATACACTCAGTGGGCATCCTTGCCTTATCCCTCTCTTTATGCTTACTTCATCACTTAACCATCCATTAACTGTCACCCTTATATGCAGATATGCATACATACATTTATTTTCTTACTGATATTATACAATTGATATTCCATAATGTTTTATGATGAATGGCATCAAATGCTTTATTCATGTCTCCCATTAAAATGTTAACATGTTCCTCTCTGTTTATAATATCATCTACCACTTCTTATTATCAATATTAATTCTTAACTAACTCTTCCTTTAATGCTATATATTGTCTTCTCTATTATTTTATTCACTTTCACCTCTATTTTTTTATTTTCATGCAGATCTTATAATCTGTATTATTCAATATCACAGGTCTCCAGTTCTATATATTTTCTCTGTCTCATTTTTTCTATATAAATGTAATTATGTCAGTACATAATTCTTTATCTTGGAATCCCTTTTCTAAACATTCATTTAAAAATTTGGTAAAGCATCATTCTGCCATCCAAACATATCCTTATATATGTATATATATATATATATATATATATATATATATATATATATATATATGTGTGTGTGTGTGTGTGTGTGTGTGTGTGTGTAATATTCCATTAGGCCCTGCTGTCAGCTCTATATTTAATAATTTCAGTGCTCTGTCTATTTCCTCTAGTATTTTTTTTCTAATCTTTCATTATCTGTTCTCCAAAGGGCTTTTATTTTCCATTCATTTTTTTTTCTAACTTTCTGTCTGCAAACATCTCTTTAACATTATTTGTTACTATCTTCACTATATCTTTTTTAATTTTTTTTATTTAATCATTTAAACATTTAAGGCTAGTACAAGCACAAAATTAGATACAGATTATTTACATAGTCCATAACAAAATTGTACATATATAAAACCAATAATATTTTTTTCTAGTAAATTATGTAGTTTCTGTCAAGCAATTAATTGATAGGTTAAATTCTTTGTTCTCATTTTTATACTAAGTATTTCGTTGTTGCAAACTGATTTAGCTAAGCAATTAGCTCATTGTTTAAAGAGATTGTAGTCTTCATTTTCCAGTTTTTGTAATGATTTTCTTTGGTATGGCTAAAATACTCCAAAGAAGAGGTATTTGTGATATTGGGAAAACTTCTGGTATAGGTGAATTAAATAATATGAGGGAATCTGTGATGACACAATTATCTAACCACAATGCTTTGCACAAATTTCTGAAATCCGTCCAGAAGGAGAAAACTATTTTACATTCAATAATCATATGTTGCCAGTCAACATTAAGGACTGCCTTACACCTCCAGCATTTTGTGTTTTCTGTTTTATATATGACTGTCATCTTAAGAGGTGTAAGAAAAATTCTGTGTAGAAATTTCCATGTGAATATTTTCCAGTATGGAGCAGATGTTGATTTTGCTCCTGATTTCAGAACTAGTTTATTATTATCCAATAGCTCGTCTTTATTATTTTTTTATTGAATATGGCCAGAAAGACTTAACATTGGAAATAAGTTTGCTTCTAATAATTTTATAAATGATTGATAACAAAGAAGTATTTTAGATGAGTTACTTTTAATGTTAGAGAGAATGTCTAGGATTTTAGGGATGCTACTATTTTGTGTGTCAGATGTTACTTTGAGTTTATCTTGAAACAATTTTTTGCATATTTTTAAATCAAGCCAACTATTGCTTTCTATGCTGTATTTGGTAATCAGATCATCTGCAGAATGTAATTTATTTCCTGTCAAAAACTGGTGCCAGTATATGAGCCCGTTATCTTTTAATTCAATCATTTTTCTTGTGTTAAATACTATTAAACATCCACTCATGCAGGCTATCAAGAATATTGTAGATTTTTATATAATTAGGATAAATAAATCTTTTAAATAGCAAAATAATTTAGTTTATAAATGGAAAGAAGATATACTTGTGTTTATCATTTACTATATAGTTTCTGTGACTCATATGAATACATTTCTATCATTTTTTGTGAATGGGTCAATTATACATTTATTATTTTGTATTAACAAGGTTTCATGATTGATTTCCAGCATGAAGTGTAAGAAGAGTCTAACCATGTATAAACTATTTTAACGATTACAGATTTAATATATAAATCAATATTAGGAAAAACTATACCATCCTCTTCCCAACTTAAAGTATGCCACTGTAGGGAGATTCTAGCTTTTTGTTGATGCCACAAGAACCTTAATAAGAGGGAGTTTATATTTTTTATGACTGCTCTAGATGGAAGAAGTATTAGTGATTGGCTAAAAAATAAGAATTTTGGTAATATTATCTTTTTAATTAGGGTTAATATATCTTCAAAAGTGAAAAATAAATTGTTCCAAGATTCTGTTCATTTTATTATTTAATACTGATTATTTATAGGTGGAGTCACTGATAATTCCTAGATATTTTATGTGATAGTTTCCCCAGTTAAAGTTTTTAAATGAAACTAACCTATCAGTTATCTGTTTATTATCAAAGTTTTTACTTTATTATCATTAAATTTCAACCCTGAAAAGAGAGAGGGAGATATGAAAAGAAGTGAGGTAGGGGAAGGAGGGACTTCTGACAGGATTAAGTGTTAGGGATTAAAGGAAGTAGGCACATTTGGTGTGAGTTGGTGGCCCTCCCACCCCTCCCTTTTTTGTTAATGGATAGAAGATGTGGGCAATTTGAGATGGAGAAGAGGGACAGGATTGTCCTCTTCTGTTCCCCCTCTAAAGAAGGTGGTTATTGGTTAATGGTTTGGTATGGAGGTGAGGTGAGTAGGTACACTGCCTCCTTATGTGGGTGAGTAGGTGCTCTGCCCCAGTGGAAGAGGTATCAGGGTGAGTAGGTACGCTGCCCTGAGGTAAATTTGTCCAGGTTGAGTAGTGACACTGCCCTGAGATAATAATTTCTGAGGAAGATAACTAATGTTGTTTTTGTGTGTTTAAGTTAATTGTATAATATAGTTTAATAAAGGTTGTCAAATGACTTTATGTGTTTGGTGTGGTTATTTAAAGGTGGGATGGGACAAAATAAGGATAGCACACTTTTGTAAGAAAATATTTTAATCCCAAAACACTATGTGAGTTAATCTTGCCACATTAAAATGTGAGTGCTGCATTACTCAGTATAGTATAAATCCAGTAATATCATACTAGCTTCTTCTATGATATGTGTGACACAGCTTCACATAGATCACATAGTAAGATGTTGTTCACTAAAGGGATCTGAAACCAGTGGGGTGGCTATGCACTAAAGCTCAACCTGTCTGCAACTTCAGCAGACTTGCTACTGTATAATACTATTAAAATGGTGAACTCCTTCAACATTGTTATATAACTGCAACATGTGCAGTAATAAATCAAATACAGCTACTATTACCAATCCTCTGTTATTTCAGGTTTACTTTCAACAAAATGATTGAGATAAAAGTAAATTTTATGCGGTAACAGAAGCTAATAGTAAAAAACTACAGATTGTACCATTATATAAAATGTCTTTGTGTAACATTGTAAAGAATCCATGTTGTTATATTTTATATTTAAGATGATTGAATAGTTTGAAATACTTCAGTGTATTAAACTGATATGTAACTTTAGTATAAAAATGCTTTACTTACAATATTCTTTGAAGTAGAAATGATACTTTCACACAGACAACCTTTAGAATGGTTTGTTTGGACTTTATTTTTACTTTCCATGCAGTTCCTGCTTCAGGGAGATTAGAGGTTATACCATGCTTCCTTTCTGTAAAGTTGGAGTAGTGCTTGAACATACAGAAGCTCAAGCTCTGCTTAAAAACAACTCTGAAACACTAAGTGAAGTAGGCAGGAAAATAACACTAAAAAGGAAAATTTATAACACAGATTTATTTTATTTATTATTTATTTTACATTTGTTAACTGGGGGTGTCTGACTGAGCCGTAAAGGCCCTTTTTCAGCAGAGGCCCAGGGAGAAAAGCTCCACAAAGAAAAATTACAGATACATTTAGTTATTTAGACATGATCAGTATACACACACATTACAAAAGACGTTTTTGCAGTGGTATACAGCACATCAACAGTTACAGTGGAGAGAACAAACAAAAAAATATTCATTTAAAAATAAAGGTAATTAATAGATATGTGGTGTACAGCCGAAATTTGGAACATAGGTAGAATATATACATAGTCTACAGGTACAGTACATACATTGTAGATTAACCAGTGTTTGTGAGTAAGACTGAAAACTATTATCAAGTACTCTAGATTTAGTATGTATACCTTATCCTCTTTCACTAGTCTGGGGAGCAATCATGGAACTGCCAACTTTGCTTGAGATGTTGCCTGATGTCTTTAAAGGAGGCTTTGGATGATGTGTTTTAAATGCTAGTGGGGGCAGAGTTCCATTTTTTAGCCACTGAACTACTATATAGCACATCTCCAAAGCTATTTGTAGCTGTTGGTGACTTCTAGTAGTAGTTTGCTTGATGATCTAAGAGGCCTTTTGGCTGAGTGATGTTGTACTAGGTTTTTGAGGGCAGGACACTTATTGGGGAGGTAATAGATTGAATGACAGAGGCAGAGCTGATTGTAGGTTAGGAGGTTGGGCAGTTCAAGCCAGTGGAGCTCTCAAAGCAGTACAGTGATGAGTTCTATATGAGCAATTTGCAGCAAAGCGGGCAATTCTATTATAGCAGGCTTCCATTTTGCTTAGTTCAGTTTTGTTGAGATTAGTCAGAATGGGAGATGCATAAAGTAGGGTAGATAGAAGTTGGAAGCGAGCAATGGCTGATCTTGTGTTGGTAAGAAATGGTTTGATACGGTAGAGTGATCCCAGTTTGGCATGTACTTTTTTAACAGTTAAGTTGAGATGACTATCAAATTTTAGGAGGGAGTCTATGGTTATTCCCAATAGCTTAGCCTGTGCCACTGGAGCGATTGGAGTAACATCTGTGGAGTAGATAGTGAATTGACTGTTATCAGTGTTTTTGTTAGAACGTTCTATATTCATAAGCTGAGTTTTTGTTGGATTGAGGATAAGTTGGGCTTTGGTAAGGTAGTTTTCAATGTCGGAGAATGCTAGTTGAGTTGTTTGCAGGAGGGTGGGAATGTTTTGTGCAGCACAGATTAAGGTAGTGTCATCTGCATACTGAATGATAGATGCATGCTGTGTGGAGGTATGGAGGTCATTTGTGAAGACTGTGAATAGTAGTGATCCTAAGATAAAACCTTGTGGGACTCATATAGTTATGGGCAGCTGAGGATAGAGAGAATGTTCCCATTTCACTGCTTGGTACCTGTCAGGTAAGTAGCTTTGGAACCAGGTAAGAGTGGAATTTAATAGGTGATATTGGTTTCGTTTGTTTAGCAGGATTTGGCATGAGACTGTGTCAAATGCTTTGGACATATCCAAGAAAAGAGTTGACACCTGTAGGCCTTCATTTTTGAGACAGTTTACTGTGTCTGTGAAGCAGAGGAGGGCTGTAGTGGTACTATGGGCAGGTCTGAAACCATGCTGAGTAGGTGACAGGATGTTGCTGTCTAGGAGATAGTTTAGCATCTGGGTATGGATATATTTTTCTAGGATGTTGGCCAGGGGGGAGAGTAAAGCAATGGGTCTGTAGTTATTAAGTTCAGTGGAGGTCCCACTTTTATGTATGGGTGTAACATAGGATATTTTCCAGAGTTTGGGCACATAGTTTTCAACAATTGATCTGTTTATGAGAGTGGAGACTGGGATAGCAATAGCATCTGCTGTGAGTTTCAAGAAATAGCTGGGGAGTAGGTCGGCTGCTGTTGATCAGGTTTTAGTTTGGAGAGCATGCTTTTGATTGAAGTGGTGGAAACTGTTTTGAGGGTAAAGCTTGTATTAGTGTTATTTGTGTTGGGGGGATAGTGAGGAAGGAACTGTCCTGTGATACTAAGGATAGAATTGAGTTCACAAAGTGGGAGTTGAATATTGTTTAGATGGGAACTTTAGTGTCAGGGGTGGTTGGTTTGGGGGTAGCCTTCTGGGTGGATTTTAGTAGCTGGTTTACATTTTTCCAAAATTTTTGGGGGTTGTGTTGGTATGTAGTTTGTAATGTTGTGTAGTAGGATTTTTGTCCAGCCTAATGCATTTGTTTGCACGGTTGTGCAGTTCTTGGAGTTAGGCTTTGTGTTTCTTTGTTTTTTTGATAGTAAAGCCAGGCAGTGTCTCTGGACTTGAGGATTTGTTTGGTTTCTTTACTGAGTTAGGGGTTTGTAGAGGTTCTAACCTTGATTTTGCACAATGGAGCGACAGTGCTTAGGTGTTGTAGAAATGTTTTGTTGAAATATGCTACAGCCTGGTCAAGTGGGAGGGTTTTTTGGGGGGTCCAGTCACAGTTACAGAGTAAAGTGTTGAGGACCTCAGGAGAGAATTTTTTTGTGTTTCTAGTGGATATATAGTTAGTGGTTTTGCATATGCTTGTTCTACTATGTATAAAGTATATTATGTTGTGGTCACTTAAGGTGTCTGGGAGACTGCTTGTGTGAGTGTACAATGTGGGGTTGTTAGTTAGGACCCAGTCAAGGATGGATTCCCTTTTAGATTTTTTTATCACATCTAGTTGGAATTTGGACTCAGCTGCTGGTAGCCATGGAGATTTATTAGATTACTTGGTGGTTCTGATATACAGGTGAACCAATCTAGGTTGAAGTCCCCCAGCATAAGGGTTTCTTGTGAGTATGTGGAAGAACACCAGGATAAGAAGTCTTCAAGGCTAGCAGGTGTATTACCAGGTGAAATATAGATCACAATTGTGGTAATGACCTTTTTAGGGTGAAGTTGAAGTTGTGAGATAAGTATGTCCCAATTATTGGGGGAGGGGTAGGAGTTTGGTAATTGATGTACAGTTAAGTTGGACTTGTACAGTAAGGCATTTCCACCCCCTTTACGAAGTGGTCTGTCTTGTCTAATGATATTGTAGCCAGTAGGGAGAACTTCTGAGTTAGCTATGTTTTTATTTAGCCAGGTTTCTGTTAAAGCAACTATGTCTGGGGAGTAGTGCGCTGTTGTGGCCTGGAGTTCAGGAATTTTATTTTTGATACTTCTAATATTAATATTTAGCATTAAAAGATGGTTGGTTTTGCTGCTGTTGTTGATTTGCCCAGGGATGAAGGTAGTGGGGGTGTTATGCACTGACATTTGTGTTGGAGCAGTTTGTGTTGGACAGGATGGATTTGGGCCTGGGCTGGGGTGGATATCCCCACTTATGGTGAGCCTGGTGTTAAAATGGCGATACAGATGTTGGAGTTTGGTGAGGAGTATAAGAAAGTATTGTGTTTTTTTGGAGTAGGAATGAGAGCATATGTGTTTAGTTCTGAATTGGTCCGTTATGTAGTTCTTAAACAATTGTGGGCAGATATTATTTTAATGTGTGGTGTCTGTATATGACAGTGCATAATGTAGTGTTGTACTACTACGTTTAGGGATATTGCTAGAGTGATAACTTGTAGTGTTGTAAAGAATTATGAGAAGACAGACTAGACTTAGTTGTGTGATAGTCATGGTTATAAAGTTTAAGTTGGTTCTAGGTGGGGGTCTGAATAGGAATTATAGGGTCGCACTATATGTGGATGGGGTATTAGTATGGGTGATGTAATAAATGCCTAGTGGGAATGAGAGTGATTGGGAGTATTTTGTGTGGAGCAAGTTGGTGTGATATAATGTGATATGACTTGAGGAGCTGTGATTGGTGGAGGTAATGTGAGGTGAGCTGTGGGTATGACTATGATTAGTATAAATGTAGAGGTAGTGGGGGTGGAAGGAAATAGGGGGCAGGGCAGGGGAGCGGAGAGAGCCCGAGTGTTAGCGAGGGTGAATGGAGCGGGGCAGAGCCCACCAAGACAAGAGAAAAAAGTAAGTATTACTTTACAAATCTGAACACTTTAAACCAATTCCTGGGGTCTAATGGCTTACCAGAAAGCAGAATGTAATTGCTGAAGAGCACTTGTGTCCTGGTGGGAGACTAGAAATTTAAAGATGACTCCATGCTCAGCAGGATTCTAATATAGACTTAGTATTGGGGGAGGGAGATAGCACAAGGGGTGTAAACCAGGTGGAATGCAAAGAAACCAGAGAGGCAATTAGTGGAAATCAGTAAAGGCCTCAGAGGGGGTAAGTAATAATTCAAACTACCTGTAAAGTGAAGGAGACAAGAGACAGCAAAGTTTAGTAAGGTTGGGAGTGTGTCTTCACATTGACTTGCTGATTAGTAACCAGTTTGTGCACAGATTAGAGTAGGGAGATACATTAGCAATGAAGGGGAATGTATAGAACTTCAAATAAACAGGTGGGCCTCTAAGTGATACAAACTAAGGCAGAAAGCACTGAGACTCATGGATGACTCATGGATGTGTTTTACAAGACACAAATTAACTGAAAAGCTATTTTTTCATATTCATTTCATAAGAAAAAGTTAAAAATCAGCTAATGTGTATTAAAAGAATTAAACTAGTGATTTTTATACATATAGCAGTATCAAACTACACTTAAGGACCTTGTTATTAGCAAAATTGAAATACAGTAATTAAAGGTACCAAAACAGTTTAAACTGTGAAAGAAACATGACTAAGTATACAACTACATATACCTGTATTTCTAAAGCAACCCCATGTATGTATTTAAACTAATAGTATCTTACGTTACCATGTTGTTATAAATAATTATGTTATTATATGAAGTAGTGAGAGTGATGGTGTTATAGACAAAGCAGTATAACTATGACATTTTACTGTTTGTTTATAATAATTAAGGTAAGACTGTTTGTCAGTATTAAGCTATCTCCAATGATTTTATTTTAAAACTACAGTAGGAGAAGAGCTAAAACATTTTAAATTATTGTTATTTTTAATAAAAGAATGGCATTTAGATGATTTTCTTTGAAAAATGGTACAACAATATAACTTAAAGTAATTAATTGGAGTTGCAGCTGAAAAATGTATTTGTCTCTATGCTTTTTCTTTCTCTTTAACAGGCCAGTCACTCTTTGTAGATTGTCTCTTTAAAGATATACTTACATCCATGACTTCAGCAGAATTCAATATATTCTTCTGAGCAAAAGAAATATCATCTTCTAAGTTGTCAAAGATTTTCATTCCATTAGGCAGAAAGAGTTTAAGTTTTGCTGGGAAGGATAGAGGTACCTTGATTCTGGCTTTTTTCAGTGATTTTAGTAAAGGTATGCACGCTTTCCTTTTTGAAACCACTAGGGAGGAATAAACAGTATTAAATATGATCAGTGGGTTCCCTATTTCAAAGGTTAAGCTGACCATGCTGTTTTCAGAACAAGGTTTTTGTCCTGAGAAGAAAATAATTTAACTATGACAAATCCAGGATGTGCATTTTTTTAATTGTAGGTATAGTAACCAGAGATCTATGAGCTCTTTCTATTCCATAAGACAAAGTTTTCAGGAGATTTAGTATTTTGGGGATCCAGGATGTTAAACAGTTTACCGTATTGTCACATTCCATTTGTTCAGGAACCACTTATATTCTGACATTATTTCTTCTTTCCCTGTTCTCCAAGTCATCAGTTTTCTCCATGAGTTTATTATTTTGTTGCAAAATGAAGTTGATGTTGTACTCTACTTCTGATAATCTGCCATTAGTGTCAGTAACAGAGTCTTCCAGAGCTGCAATTTGTGTTTTTTGTTGTTTAATAACATCATTGATTAATTATATTTGTTTAGTACAATCTTCTTTTATTTTATCTATTTTAGAATCTAATTTGTCCATTTTCAAGGATAAGTCCTAGATATTTGAAAGAATTGACTGCAGCTCCTTCTTCATTGACTTTTCTTGTAAGCAGCCTTGAGTGCTTCAGCTTCCTTCTTTGAGATTTTTATCTTGATATTTTGACAGGAAAGTATATGAAATATTTGTATTTTTTTACTAAAATAATCCACAGATCTTCCAATTCAATAATTTACTACTTTTAAGAGACTTCTGATGAAAATAGCAAAATATTCCTCTCAGTAAAGAATGAATGAAGCAGAGCAAAGAAACTGTGTTGCTCTCAGCTCTGCCACATTGTCCATGATTTGCTCTGAGCTACTGCACAATGGTACCTCCTATACTGAGCCAACAGATATTGTCAGTATAATGGCCGACAGAGTCACTGCCAACTTTACCCCTCCCCCCTCTACTCGTCACTCATCAGGCCCATAATTGAATACAATGCCCCTTTTGGGATGTACCTTACCCGACACCTGCAGCAAATGGAGAGACCCCAAAAGTACCTCACCAAGAGGATCATGGGCTACAAACAGATGTCCTATGCAGCTCGACTAAAGAAACTCCAGTTCTACTCAGTTGCTTACCGCCTACTCAGAGGCAATCTATGCCTGACGTACAAAGCCATGTCAAACCCAGAATTAATGGACATGCTCCACCTCAAAAAATCCAAGTCCCTTAGAGCTACACGCTCCTGGGACCTAAACCTCAGCACAAAAAAAATAGGACATGCTGGAGGGACAGATTCATTTCCCAGAGGCTCCCCTCACTCTGGAATAGAATCCCAATTCATGTTAGACATAGCCCCTCGCTGACCCTCTTCAAGCGAAATTTGGATGCGTGGATGGGAAATCGCAAATTTACCCCTGGGATCTCTCCTGTGTCCCTGCTAGACAGAGGCACAGTAAACTAATCTTAAAAGGGTACCTTCTGTGACCTACTTTACAGAGGCACAGTAGGCTAATCTAATAGGGAGGTGGAAGCCAAATACACTCTGGCTAGGCTTATAAATGCCCTAGGGCAGATAGCCTAGTATCTACCTATGAACCTATGAACCTATGAACATTGATGGTAGTCCACTGAACACAGAAGGTGTTATAAGAGATCTTGGAACACAGGTTGACAGCAACCTCTCTTTTGATCACCGCATTGCCACTGTGGTCAGAAAGTCCTTCTATGGGGCGTGGCCAAGGATGAACACAGGATAGCAGCAGATTTCTTCAGCTCCACCAATTTCATTACATTGACAGGAATTAATTACTTAAAAAATTAATTCTTGAAGTAATTTTCTTTCTAAATATGTTTGTTTTATATAGTTCTTGAACTATATCTAAAAAAGAAAGGAAATCTTAATAATATTCCTGTCAGAAATTACTTTGGAAATTTTCCTGTCAGTTTATCAGTCTGAAATGAGTTCCAGTAAGACAAATTCTCAAGACTCCAGCATCAAGAAAGAACTTCAGTCTCTGATAATTATAGTCCAGCAACTTACTGCTAAGATGGATAAAATGGATACTAAAATAGACACTTTCATAGAAAAAACTACAAAACAAATAGACTTGTTACATATGGACCTGCAACAACAGAAGATCCAGATGACAGGCATAGAAGAAGCTGTGAATGACATGGAAAATAAAATACAAGAAGAGGAAATCAACATTGAGTTTCTGCTGAAACAAAATACACATTTACAAACAAAGCTGGATGACCTGGAAAATAGATCTAGGCAATAACATTAGGATTTTTGGACTGCCAGAAAATATTGAAGGTAACAATATTACTTCTTTTTTAACAACATGGCTCCCTAAAACTTTAGATTTACCAGAAGCATTCTCTTTTGGTATCGAAGAGCACATAGATCTATAGCTAATACCAACTCTAACAAAACTATCCTAGATCAGTTATAGTTAGATTTCTATCATCTTTGATAAAGAGATGGTTCTTAAATCTGCTTGGGCTAAAGCTCCTGTTAAGTTTAATGAGACAACTGTGCGTTTTGACAATGACTATTCTTCCATGGTAATTGCTAAAAGAAAAGTTTTTCTGCCACTAATAAGGGAGCTTAAAAAGCACAGTTTAAAACATACCTTCTGTTTCCTGCCAAGCTTAAAATCTTCCTTCCTGATGGTCCTAAGGTCTTCGATGATTTAGACTCTGCTTTACTGTTTGTCAAAGAAAAAGGATTTTGGATAAAATAGAAGAAATGGAATGGGCTAGTTCTTCATTAAAGAGATTGGCAACTGAAGCTTCCTGGAAGACTTCAGAGAAGAAGAAGAGACTAAAAACAAATGATTTGTTATATGTTTTTTCTCTCTCATCATTTTAGTTCATTATTAATCTTTTTGAATATAGTTCCTGCATTTCCAGAAAGCCACAAATATTTTGGAAAAGATTTAATCAAAGTTATTCTCTATGTGCAAAGAAATGTTTTGTTTCATAACCAGTCAAAATGCCTGAGGATTTAATGGCAGGCTGTGACTCGATTTGTTTTTCTTTCTGAAAAAGTAAGGTTAGTAATTTGATACTTTTTTTATCTTTATCTTTTTTTTCCTTATTCTTTTATTATTTTCTTTGTTTAAACAATGACATTCTATTTAGATTATGTAGTGGGTAAAGGGTGGGGGAGGGCAGGGAGAGAACAGTAATGAAAATATCATTAATAGAATAATAACATATTTATTTCTTGTAAAAGTGTATAAGTTCTTCAAATGCTATTTCTAATTATACTTCCTTGATTATACTGCTTATGCTTGTTTGTAAATAATCTGTCATGCTTTAACTAATAATAATCAGAACTAAATAAGAGTAAATAATATGTTTTATTTTTAACTCTATTAATATAAACAGTAAGTAACATTCCATTGTATATACCTCTTACAGCTTTCTCTTACATTTTTTTATTTCTGCCTCACTCCCTTTTATTTTCTACTCTCTTTTCTTTTCTTTATTAATATATAGAAATGCTTTTGACTGTGTGGGCACAGTGAATAATAGGATTTGTATGAAAATTGAGTTGGGAGAAGAATGCTGAGTTTTATTGCTTGTTGGTAATTTTGAGTTTAATTTCACTTGCATAGAGGCTGTGATGATCTGTGGAATACATTGTGGAGGTTCTGTCATGTTTAGATGCATTTACACTGCTAAATGAATGTTTGTCACTAGTTTTTAATAAGTTTCCCGCCAAAATGTTAAGAGAGACAATCTGGGATGTGGGCTGTCTTATGCACAATGTCCTTGAGTTACCTCAGAATTTTCAAATCACAGAATTCTCACAGAGAAACTGAAAGCAGTTAGTATAAACATTGACAAGGTTATCACACTGACACACCACAGATTCAGGAAAAATACTCTGTTCATAAAATATGTCAGTTATAATGAGTTTAAATTATGTAGTTTCTTGTAGTAAGTAAATGTCTTATTTTAGAAGGCATAAAAAATTAAACATTTATTTAAATGTTTTTGAAAATCTACTTAACAGCAGCATAATAATCTGTGTTAAAAATTTGTGTTCCAAACATATACTTTACTATAACTCATTTAATTCATCTGATTGACAAACATAAATAATCTTATAACTCTATTCTGGAAGAAATGTCATGTGATATATTTTAAAGCAGTAGGTTAGCATGATTGTAAAATCTGGTTACCAATATGTGTTTGCTGTGCATTGTTTTGTATAAAGCAGAAAGATTTATTCTGGGGACAGCAAGTGGGATGGTGCTCTGCAGGGACACAACTCAGTGAGATCATATATATATATATATATATATATATATATGTGTGTGTGTGTGTGTGTGTGTGTGTGTGAGTGTGATGGCTTTTTTTCTGAGAGTCTGCATGGCTATCCAATATGATTTGTAATGATTTCTATGAATACAATGTTTTACTCTATTGACAAAATGAATGTTTGCCACAAGTTTTAATAAGTTTCCCGCCAAAATGTTAAGGGAGACAATCTGGGATGTGGGCTGTCTCATGCACAGTGTCCATGAGTTTCCTCAGAAGCTTCACTCACAGAATTTTCACAGAGAAACTGAAAGCAGTTAGTATAAACATTGACAAGGTTATCACACTGACACACCACAGATTCAGGAAAAATACTCTATTCATAAAATGTGTCAGTTATGATGAGTTTAGATGATGTAGTTTCTTGTAGCAAGTAAATATCTTATTTTAGAAGGCATAGAAAATGAAACATTTATTTAAATGTTTTTGAAAATCTACTTAACAGTAGCATAATAATCTGTGTTAAAAACTTGTGTCCCAAACATATACTTTACTATAACTCATTTAATTCATCTGATTGACAAGCATAAACAATCTTATAACTCTATTCTGGAAGAAATGTCATGTGATATATTTTAAAGCAGTAGGTTAGCATGATTGTAAAATCTGGTTGCTAGTGTGTGTTTGCTGTGCATTATTTTGTGTGAAGCGGACAGATTTGTTCTGGGGACAGCAAGTGGGATGGTGCTCTGCAGGGGCACGGCTCGGTGAGATCAGATATATGTGTATATGTGTGTGTGTGTGTGTGTGTGTGTGTGTGTGTGTGTGTGTGTGTGTGTGTGTGTGTGTGTGTGTGTGTGTGTGTGTGTGTGTGTGTATGTATATATGTATGTGTATATGTGTGTGTGTGTGTGTGTGTGTGTGTGTATGTGTGTGTGTGTGTGTGTGTGTGTGTGTGTATGTCTGTGTGTGTATATGTGTGTGTGTGTATATGTATGTGTGTGTGTCTGTGTTTATGTGTGTGATGGCTTTTTTTAGGTAATAACGCAGGTGTTTCTGAGAATCTGCATAACTATGCAATATGATTTATAATAATTTTTATGAATACAATATTTTACTCTATTGACAATAATGAGTTTAAGTAAATGCTCATATACAAACAATTCAAGATTTTTTTGGAAAATGTTGATAGAATTCACATGACAGAAAATAGATGCATCTTAATGCATGTAATGTCTGAATCATATTAGCCAAAGTTTTTGATTTAAATGAATGTTAGAACATAATTTTCTCTCCTCTTGATTTCTAACATTAAGATTATTTGAATGCTATTAGAATACAAGTGTTATATATTACATAGATCTATATAATAGTATGAACAGTTTTTAAAAAAAAAAAAAAAAAAAAAGTTTATTTTAGTTTATATGATGCTGTTTTACCAAATGTGTAGTTTTGTCTTGATAGATAATTGAATTGAAAACTGTTAACCTCAGTTAAATATAACTAGTATTAAATTGATAAGGTGGTAGCTGAGGTACTGCTGCTTAGGGTAGGGGGTTAACTTGAGTAGTAAATACTGCTCTAAGTTGGAGTTTTCAACTCCAGGCAGGATGCAAGGTTTAATCCTTACATTATTTTCACTTGTTCATTGTTATATGTATATAGTTTTGACATCCACAATATATTTTGTACACTCATTGTCACTACAAACAAAATTGAATCCTATACAAAATCCCATAAGAGATTTAATAAATACAGCTATGTTTAAAGGTACACCTAAAAGAGGAGATGTAACATTATTTATCTTGTTATTTGTTATTTCGATCATAAGATTCTTGAGTTTTAAAAATGCCAAATGACATCTTTAAAAGGAATTTCTTTAAACATTAATGGATTGAATAATCCATGTAAAAGGGCAAGCCTAATAAGATACATTAATCTACACAAGGCCAATCTAGTCTTCCTGCAAGAAACCCATCTCTTGAAAAAGATATTGATAAACTAGCCACTAATAAGTATACAGTATTGGTTAGTTCAGAGCTCACTCAGAAAAAAGAGGAGTGGCTATTTTATGGAATAAAAGTATGCCCATTCCTAAAACCATTAAGTCTTATCAGGATGACAAAGGAATGTTTTGTATGGTTACAATACAAATTAATGGGAAGACTTACACTTTAATTAATGTATATTGGATACCTGGAATTGGTATTAATACAGTGAAACATCATATTGATAAGATCATATCATTCTCTGTAGGAGATATTATTTTAGCTGGTGATTTTAATTGTATACTACATGAAAGTGATACTACCACTATAAAGAAAAGAAGAATTACATCTAATGCAACACATTTAAATGATTTTGCTAATTCTTATCATTTGAATGATATTAATAATCAGATAGAGTCAAAATCATTACCATACACCTTTTTTCTAACAGATACAAAACTTATTCAAAAATAGATAGGGTCTTTATTTCTAACCAGATGGTAACAGATTTAATTAATTCCAAAATCATTTCATGTCCTATATCTGATCATAACTCAATTGTTTTCGAATTCATGATAAAAATACTCATAATGTTCAGATCAAAAGGATACCAGCATACTTAACTCAGCTAAAAGACTATAAAGAATATATACTTTCAGAAGTACAACATTTTCTAGACATAAATAATACTCCTGAAGTCTCCA
This sequence comes from Protopterus annectens, assembly GCF_019279795.1. Classification (NCBI taxonomy): domain Eukaryota; kingdom Metazoa; phylum Chordata; order Ceratodontiformes; family Protopteridae; genus Protopterus; species Protopterus annectens. The sequence continues at coordinate 1,216,303,531 of NC_056746.1, forward strand.
TTGTCTATGTTTGGGATGCCTTAAAATCATATCTATATGGACAAAGTATCAGATGGTATAATAACAAAAGGAAATCTTGGGATAAGGAATTGTTAGATATTCAAAGTAAACTAGACTCTTATAAACATAATAATAAAGAAAATATTATGGACAAGAAAGTTATTGAAGAAATAAACAAACTAAATGAGAAATACAAAGAAATTTTAACTCATAAAGTTAAAATAACTTTAGAGAAATACAAGTTTTTGTCTTATTCAATAAGCCCCAAATACTTACATAGACTTAAAAATAAAACAAAAAGATTGAATAAACAAAACCATATCAAAGAAATCTTTCTCTAAGGAAAAAGAAGAATGTTTCTAGTATACCAGAAATACTGGATGAATTTAGAAATCACTTTCACAAGATTAACCATAACAACATTAACATGGAACCTAAAGATAAAATAAAGGAGTTTATAACCACAAACATGAATAAAAGCTTAATAAACAACAGATTAAACTATTGGACAAGAGTATTTCATATACAGAAGTTATTACACAAATAAATAAGCTTAAATCAAACAAAGCACCGGGTAATGATGGTATTATACCAGAGATATATAAAATCCTTTCTAAAACTACATATTCATTAATACATAAGGTTTTATTCTGGCCCAAACTGAGTTAATAACCCCCATCTTGGCAATATACATTTATTTCACCAATTTTAAAACCTAATAAAGATCCAACTAGATGTTCTTCATATCGACCCATCTCATTACTTAATGTTGATTATAAAATGTTTATGAGTATTTTTGCTGATAGATTGAAGACAATTATCCCGCATTATAGACATAGATCAGATGGGCTTCATTGTAAATAGAAATACTTTTGATAATATAAGAAGAACTTTAACATTAATTGATTTTGCAAATAGGAAAAAGAAAGATTTAACACTTATTAGTCTTGATATAGGTTCAGCATTTGATTCAGTAAGTTGGGACTATCTGTTTACCTTTACTGAAATGCACAAATTTCTCTGATGCATTTGTAAATTTAATTGAGCATTTATACAAAGGAACGCTGGCTTATATTAAGGTAGGAACATATGTTTCACAAAAATACCCATTCTTAAAGGTACAAAGCAAGGATGTCCACTTTCTCCACTATTATTCACTTTAGTAATGGAGCCTTGGGCTAATTTGATTAGAAACAGTACTGACATAGAGGGTTTTGAAATAGAAGAAAATACAACATCAAAAATTCAACTTTTGCAGATGATGTTCTAATTACATCAGCAGGATCTAATTCTTCTATGCAGTCTTTATTTGATAAAATGATGAATTTTAAAAGTATTTCTGGTTTAATATTCAATGAAGAAAAAACTAAAATACTACCTATATATACACGAAAAAATACTCTCATTAGTGATTTTACTAAATATGTACCCAACTCAGGTCAGATAACTTATTTAGGTATAATACTATCTAAAGATATTAAATCTATTATATATAATAACTATAATACCTGTTTTCTTAATATACAAAATCTTTTTAATACCTGGAATAATATGTTTTTACTATGGAGGAGAGACTTACAATTATTAAAATGATAATATTCCTCAAGATTTTATACTTAATACAATCAATAATACTTTCACCTACAAAAATAACTATCAAGAAACTGAATACACTAATGTTAAATTTCTTATGGGCACCTAATAGACCTAGGATTGCATTAAAGAAACATACTAATAGCTGGTCTCAAGGGGTATTTCTTTTCCAGACTTTAATTTATATATTATCTCTTCTATTATAAAAGTTATTACTTTATTAATAGATCGGTCATATGTCTAAAATGGAAAGATTATTGGGAGCTAATTAGTATGCACTTCATGAAAATCTCCTTAACACATAAAAATATGATTATAAATAACTCCATGTTGTGGTTGCTAAAGGAATTTTGTACTTCACCTATTACACCTAAACATATGGTCTGTTACCCATTAAATATTATTATTAGTTATCGTAACTTTATATTCATGCACCCTAAGTATAGGGAATGGAATTTTATTGTATTCCTATAATTTATACTCAGGGTATGCTTATGTCATCTACTTCTGAAGGAGCTCATTTAGCTATAGATAATAATCTAAAGTACTGGTATCAGCTGATATCTGATAATAAAGTTAAAATCTAGATTTCTTAAAACAAGAATTTGATCTAAGAGAAACTTGCTGGTTAGAGGTTCAGATCTTTAGACAACATCTCATTGATAGAATAGATCTAATGTCTATAACAGTTAAAGAATCTATTCCAAAACTGATTGATTACTTGATAATAAATTTACAGCATAAAGTTTCTGATAAAGGTAAACTTTCATATATACATAAAATTATCAGACAAGAAACTTTTACAATGTAGATTCATACTGGAATTATTTCACCTCTATTAATGGGGACCCACCAACTCAACAAGATAAACAATATATATTGAATCTGCTTATAGAACTACATCTTCCATTGTCTGGAGACTTTATACATGGAAATTTTTACATAGATCTTTTATACACCTTTGATGATGAATAAAATTAATAATAAAGATAATCTATGTAAGAGATGTAATGTAGAAATTAATGCTGACTGGGCTCATATGTTTTATGACTGTATGAAGTTGAAAGAATACTGGAAGTCAATTAATGAATTTTTGCAGGCTCTTTTACAGATAATTTCATTATTTCTAAGTCTCTTATATTATTCAACACACCTGTACCTCAATGTGTTAAAAGATTAAGCTTCCCTTGTTATGGTCTATCCTAGCAGTGGCTAGGAAAATAATAACTAGAAATTGGATTTCAGATACACCTCCTTCGTTCAATGAATTTAAAAATGTTATGAATATAATGTGTCATATGGAAATAAGCACAATTAGAATGAGAACAACTAGAAAAACATCACATTTTATTGTATGGGATAATTTACAAAATTTGTTAAAAAAATTCTAATTTCAATAGCACAGTATTTTAGTTTAATTAATTGATCTGATTGTAGTGGATGTCTTTGTAAATACTTTAGTTGTTTTGTTGAATATTATAATAATACCTATTTTTAATTATTTGTATAAAATTGTTATGATATTTCTCTTATATGTTAAAACAATAAACTTGTTTTGAAAAAAAAAAGAAAGTCCTTCTATGTGGCACACCTGATTACTAAGGGTTTTGCATCCAGGAAGAAAGAGGTCATTGTCTCCCTCTACTCTTCCCTCATTAGACCCGTCATTGAGTACAATGCCCCATTTGGCATGCACCTCACTAGACACCTGCAACAACTGGAGAGGCCATAAAAGTACCTCACAAAGAGGATCCTTGGCCTTAAACACTTGTCCTATATGGACAGACTCAAAAAACTCCAACTATTCTCTGTCTCATATCGCCTACTTAGAGGCGATCTCTGCTTGACTTACAAAGCCATGTCTGACCCAGCTCTGTTAGAAATGCTACCTCTAAAGAAACCCCAATCACTCTGCACCATATGCTCCAGAGACCTCATCCGCAGTACCACAATTAACAGAACATGCTAGAGGGACAGGTTCATAACCCAAAGACTGCCCATGCTATGCAATAGACTTCCAATACATGTCAAGCAGAGCACCTCGCTGACTGTCTTCAAGAGAAATCTTGATGAGTGGATGGGAAATACAAAATTCAGCCCAGGGATAACTCCAGTGGCTCTACTCCACAGAGGCACTGGGAACTAATGCTGTGTTGCACTATGCCAGGGTAATCCTATGGCTAGGCTTGTAAAGGCCCCAGGGCCATTAGCCTAGTACACACCTATGAACCTATGCTTTCATTATATCTTTTTTGATTTTTCTGTATTATTTATTCCTTATCCTTCACTTCTCTTATTATAGTCTTGTCTTCTTTTGCTATCTTACTCAAATATTGAGCTACTTTCTCCTGAATACCTTGTAAAAATATTTTTGATTAATAAACCTTTGACTTTTCTTTGATTCATCTTATATATTTCTTGTTCTTTAATAAAACATTCTTCATCTTTCTGTTCTATACCAATAAATGTCTCTTCTTCTTTATTTTTGTATCTTATCTTTGTTCTTTTTCTGTTATCCAACTACTATTCTATATAACATTTCTTATACTTTTCTTTAATATTATCCACCATTCTGACCAAATATAATAATATATCATGCTCAAATGATCATTCTACAATTAATTTACCACTATATTTCCTTCTTCATCCCATTGTTTTTCATTTAGTCTTTTAATGCCTTTACCTATTTTCTGTATTCTTTTTTGCTTAACTCTGTTCAAATTGCTCAATGATCTGAAAAGCTTGTTTCTATTATTTCTTCCTCTTTAATTAGAAATTCTACCAATACCAGGAAATAGTTGATTTCAGTCTTCAGCTCACCTCTACTATATGTCATTTTATCCATTCTTTACATATTTAATGGCCCATACTTAATTACCTCCATTATTTTATTCACATCTGTATTCTTTTTATTTTTTTTCCTGAGATTATAATTTAAATTTTCTACCATTATATCATCCATATTTAAAATTATATAGTCAAATATTCTTGTAAACATATTTTCTCTTGCTTTACTTGTCACATATGCATATATAGTAATCATTCACTATATCTTATCCTTCTATCTAAAATCTAGAACTGTAGAACTGTGACCCTTCCCATTATAAACAATGTCACATCTTATATTTTAACTGAATTTCACACAAAAATCACAATATCACACCATGTTTCTTTGCCTAAATTACACAGTGTTACCTCCCAACAATAATTCAGTTTATAACCTGCCTGTATTCATCAAAAATCTTATATCTTCCAAATATCTGAATCAGGTTTATTGCACCATTCTGAAATATTTATTCTTCTAACCCAATTCTTTATACTATTTACATTCACATCTACTATTTTATATCCCACTCCTCTTATCTTTTGCAGTACTATTTTATACCACTACTTACGCAATTTGTACTTTTCCCTTTCTTTTTTTCTTTCTTGTTTTTTCCTATAAATTTTATTTTCCTTTCCCTTACGCCCTTATCTATTAAATTCTTTTTTTCTTTTACTAATGCCCAGCTAACAGCCTCCTCATCACTTACTTCTGAACCGTCTTCCATTTCCTTCTCCTGGATTGTATTTATAAGATTTTCATACCTTTTTGTAAATATCTTTTTTATGTTTTTGTGATGTCTTACTTTTGTCTTGTACTGATCTTTGTGTACCTTGAGAATTAATAATTTCTCTTTCATCTCCAGTCTTGTGTTATTCACAATCCATCCACAAAGTCCTACATTATTGCACTTAAAACATTCCATCACACAGTTTAACACTGTGTCCAGTTTCCCCACAAATATAACATTTTCTTTTGTTGCAATTCTTAATTAAATGATCTGACCTACCACAATAAAAACATGCCTTAGACCGTCCCAAAATTTTTACTACCCCTTTTTCACCTTCAACATTAATAATACTTGTTATATGTAAAACATTTTCATTTTCCATTTTCAAATGAATCATGCAATCCCATCCCATCACATACATTTTAGTAATGTCCAACACATTTTTACATATATTTTCTAAATGTCTTTTTCAAATCTGTTTTTCTACATCTGTTCTGAATTGAATATGTAATTTATTTTTAGATTTTCTATTAATTGCATTAAAGACATATAAGTTTCAAGGATAGCAGACTTTTTTCTCATATTCTCCCAAAACAATTTCCATTACATATCCAGTTTCAAAAATAATGTCACAAAAGTGTCCTTATTCAAACGAATAAAAGCCTTATTTAAATGAATAAAAGTTCTTACTTAATCTACCTTTGTGCCTAAAAGGTAAAATAATATTGTCCCATATCTTGTATCCTTCAACTGCTTTTTTTCATTATAAATCCTCACTGTGTACTTCTTTTTCTGATTACTGTCCAAATTAATTTTCACCTTTCTCTTGTCTTCCTCACTTATCCACATAAGTATTTTTCTTGTTGTCTTCCTTTCCTTGTATCATCTGTGCTTCTTCTTCTTCTTGTATATCATCCATATTGTCCCCATGATAAATCTCTCCCACTTTCTAGCTCACTTGCCAAATGCATGTCCCTTAATAGATCATCCTGCAGCCCTTCCAGCTGGAGGGTTGTAATAACACATACATCATTCATTCCTGTATTATCCTCATACAACTGATGGTGAAATAAATCCTCCATATCCCTGAAAGGCTCAACTTCCTTTCCTTTCTTTACATCCTCTGCCTGTTTTTATAGCTCTGAAGGCATAAATTCCTTCATCTGCTGACATCTACCCTTGATGGATAAACTACTGACTTCTGAAAGCTCGACTGCTTCCTCATTGCACTTGAATCACTGCCACTACATCCTACAGGTTCTGAAGACATATTTGTCTTCAATTTTTTTTCATCCTCCTCTGTACTCATATTACTGTATTCCACAGGCTTGACTGCCTGTATAGCCTCAAAATTACTACCAGTATTGCCTGATAGTACAAACATACTTTCTTCCTGCTTCTCCAGGCTGCCACTGCACCCAGAATGGAAGCAGGAAGTGTTGCAATGCTCAGAGTCCCTTTGCTTACACAAATGCAAGAAGTTCCCTGATGCTGTGGTCAAATTTCCACTAGTAGTATATATATGACCATAGGTTCCCCTGAAAAGAGGCTACTCAGCTAGTGGGACTCATCTGGTCAACAAATGATGAATAGAAAATAAATAACTACATATCAAGTGCCTTTTTGAGTGTGGGTAGTATGACTGAATCACAATTGAACAAACACATTTGACTGAAAACTCAACTCATAGATGCAAATTTCACTGAAAAACTTTACTACATCAAAACTACCTTGCACGCTTACTTTGTGGAATGGGTAAGCCCATTGCACCTGTCAATTAAACTCCACAGTTTCACAAAAATGGAGAAAACAGAAAAAAAGCACACACTATGAAACATTGCTTGCACATGTATGTATTTCATAGAAAACTGCATTAGAGCAAACATACCTTAAAATCAGATCTGATTGAAATACTTTATAACACCCAAATCCCATACAAACTTCCTTTTTACAGAGGGCATTTCCCTACACCCCCCTTACATAAATATACTAACTCCATGGTTGCACAACACCTTACTTTACAATTTTCAGTCAACTGTGATTCAGTCAAATGTATTTTCCATCCAATGTGTTCAGTTAATCATGATTCAGCAAAAATGAGATTCAGTCCAATTAACTACTATCCCTTTTTACCAATTAATACACTATCCTTTGAAGTTGCATTGGTGAGATTAATTAAAAATGCTGAGAGTGCCAAACTGCACTTTACTAAACATATGTGTAGTTGTACAGAAGTCTTCAGACAGAATAAATAAATACTCAGTCTGGCATGGTGTGCTATATTATGGATGATTTAATACTGTCCATAGTACCTTGTATGCTGCCGTCCCTGATGGCCTGATGTTGTGGTGATGCCAAGCTAGAGACAGGGCCATTAAAACACCAGCAGATGTGACTGGGCAGTATAAAGTGAGCAAAACATAAATAAATTGCTGAAAAAGATGATCTGCAATTAGCTGTACCTACACAAGAGTGATACAGAAATACAAATGCTATTTTCTCCAGAAAATGTTCTACTGGGCCACACATTTTTGGCAAGTACTGCTAAACTACAAGGCTGTCTAACTTGCATCTCTGCACAGGTGCCAACTTTTGTGCATCGCACATTTGGCTATGGGAATAGGCTGACAATAAACAGTAAATGCAGGCTTCTTAAGCTCACGGTCCAGCAATTCTATGAATCTTAGGTGGCCATTTCTGGTTGTATTAAACACAACTACCTATTCTAACTAAGGACGCAATTTTGCAAAACTTGACTTCTTGCTTATATAAGTAAAGGTAATGCTTTGAAGTATAAACAGCTACAAAAACTTTACAGTGAGTGCTATCCATCAGAAAGTATGCTTGATACAAACATGAGAAGTCTACTGGCAAAGGGTTTAACTCGGGTATTTAGCAAAGTGTCAGACTGAATAAATGCACAGAGAAAGGGGATGAAATGAAAAGGCCCACAGAACAGAGGAACATTTCCTAACTGTGGAATTAAGGATTTTCTGACAAAGCTGTGAAATGCACAAGTCTGATTTATAGAAGACAATCTAGGCAACTGTTTGTTAATATGATGTAATCGTTTGCAGAACAGGTGATGCTTTGCAGCACTGCTAACACTCACACATTACAAGAATCCTCACCATCTATGCCTTAGGCAGAAAATAAGCTACACATGGAAGAATGAAAAATTCATTGCAATATACACGTTATCAATTATTTTTATTTTATACATTTGTAATTAGAATGCCTTTGAGGAACAAATGTCTTTTCCAGGATTATCAGAAGCAGTTATTTGAATAAGTCATGCAGTATTGAAGTGGAGATTGAGGGAAACAAGTCCAGCAGCAGAGGATGAAGCTTGTTAGCAGCCTGTAAATTTAATTCTCTTTGCTATATGGAACAATTTAACTATTGGAGGTTCATATACTCCTTGGGAACTAGGTTTTTCACCACTGATATAAAGCAAGGGAAGGAAAAAAAGACAACCTACTTTATCCACTCTGTTACTATTTCCTGATAACTGTTTTATAGCAAAGGGCTTTTGTGGGGATCTGATCTATGGGCCTTTGATCTCTGCCCTCATGTGTCAAGTTCCACTATTACTGTGACCAGATACTATTCTGACTTGGTATCCTGCGTTCTCGTACACGAGTGCTTTGTGCTTTTTCATATCCACACACACCCACACACACACACACACACACACACACACACACACACACACACACACACACACACACACACACACACACACATGGTACAAAGGATTTGTGTGTCTCATTTCATGGCATAGTAGTGCATATGCGCTTTGTCATAACACATTTTATTAATTTTCAGTTTTGATTTTAAGAGACTGTGGATTTGTAAATGTCTTGTGCTAGCTTGGGAAAAATAGTTTCTTTGCATATTGATAGGCAGAGAATATTTTTGGGAAATACATGTGGTTAGTGTATCAGATGTATTTGATTTCTTTAGTACTGGTACAGGCATTCATTTCCATTATCACTACAAATGAGATAAGGGATTATTCATTTTTTTACCCACTGTTGCATGATCTCAGAGTTATTATCTATTGACAGTCGTAAGTGTGTGGACGTCACTGCCATCTCATGGGGGGGGGTGTAGGGCACTTAGCCTCTATGGAAGTATTGTTAAAGGTGTTATATTTGTTGTTTTGATGGATATAATGAATATATTAAAAACTGATGGATTGTGTTTTGAGTGTTAAAATATATTGGATGTGATGAATTTCAGCTCAATATATGTAACGTTAACTTTAAACGAGATTCTAAGAACTCACTGCCGAATAAAGCTAAGCGGCAGTTTGTGGCTAAACAAGAAATGCAACTTATAGTAAGTGAATACTTTTGCTAAAAAAAAAACAAAATTCTATAACATTTTGAGATTTTTTAATACTCAGACAGTATAAATTCTAGAATTTTAGAGTATTTTTCTAGAAAAAAATATCCTATTTATTATATCTGGTGGTAGTTTTGAACATCAATTCTTCCACTGGGTAGCAGTCAAAGAAGATTCCTTTCTTTCATGTAGTTTATTTTTCCTGTTCACTTTAATCTCTTCACAATATACGTTGGCTTTTAATCTTTCAAAATTTTCTGTTACTGAAAAAGCAATATTTATTCTCACGATTTTTTTTAATTTTTCTTCAATAACTTTCTTATTTCCTAGTCACTGTTTTGTAAGTAGTCCAATATTTAACCCCCTTGTTGCAGTTTTGGACACAATGTGCCCAAGGGTGTCAATACTTTTCAAATTTCTACTCTTTCTAAGCTCAATAGAAAATGTAATCAAATCCACTTAACATCAAACTAGGTAATGTCATGATGCTGACCTCAACAACAAACGTTGACTCACTTCTGCGCATGCTCATAAGATTAACCTTAAAACATGCAAACACAATTACATGTTTGTGCAGGGGCAAGCCCCCCAGCTCCCTCCGTGCCTGCTGCTAATTATATACTCCATCTCTGAGATGACACAGTCCCTGGTAAAAGGCATATTCCCCATTGCAGGGAATTGTTGATTTCACACAATTGTCTTCCATCTGTTCTGTCTCCCAAAGTGTGGCTTTAATTTTCCAGTGGAATGTTAGTACAGATATGTATATGTGTGTGTGTGTGTGTGTGTGTGTGTGTGTATATATATATATATATATATATATATATATATATATATATATATATATAAAATCTGTAGGTAATGATTCATAATATCCAACTAACACTGGTAGGTTGCAATACAATACTTGTGTAAACATGTAATGCATCTGATAGGTTGTCATTTTATAAGTTGAAGAGAATTTATGTTCAACATTGGTTAAATGCTGTTTTGGGAACTGCCACTGCTTGGCTCTGCTTTGTAGTAGTAATTGATTCATTCAGCTACTCCCCTCCATGCATACCCAGTCATCTCTGTCCAGGCTATTCAGAGAGATTGCCAGTTCAACTATTTTTATTATTTCAATATAGCAAAAATTGTGACAGACAGTTCTTTTTCTTGTAAGTATTAAACAAAACATTTTTATTTACATTTGTTGCATCTGCTGTCATTGAAGAAAGTGAAAGGCATGTTCTGCAGGTGTAACACACATTCTGGAAAGAGATTTTCACCTTCTTAGGATGTTTTTCTATACTATCTTTCTTAAAAGCTCTGATAATTAAAAAAAGTGAAAACAGTTGTAAAGTAATTACTGTATGCCAGGTGTGAAAGCTTGCATCTTATGTTCTGCACCTGATTTTAGTAAGGCAGCTGTGGTGAGCTGTAGAAGAAACAGATCACTCAAAGACAGACAGGTGAACTCTCGCTGTTTCTTTCTCTCTGATACATGCAAACATGCGCTATTTGCACATGCGCACACATGCACAAACATAAACACCCACATGCGCATACTCACACATGAACACACGTGGGTGGACACACACACACACACACACACACACACACACACACACACACACACACACACACACACACACACACTTGAAAAGAACAGGATTTAGAGCTGACACTAATAGAAAATGTCAGATCTGATTGTGTTGCTTTAATTTACAGCTGAAAGGAATATTTTGTAACAAAAACACTTCATTTTCTGGCTTTGTCTAGGACAACACCCAAGTAGTCAGCACCTTCTTAGCACACACAGTGGGGAGAAAAACATGTTATGATGGCTGAAGAAACAGAAGCTGCAAAGCTCTTGGGATTCTTCACAAATGCTAAAACTATCTGCAGCATATAACTTCTCTTATGAAAATAAGTAATTTTTTTACATCATACACCTAATGCAGATAATTGTCTCTTATTCCTTGTTTGCTCTGTAACTGTCTCCAGCTTTTCCTACACTTTTTTCTTTGCTTGTAGTTCTAACCCTAACTGTCTGCATACTTAGAGTAGTACTCCTACACAGTGATGTAACAGGAGGAAAGCTCTGCATACTTAGATTAGTACTCCTACACAGTGATGTAACACAAGGCAGGCTCTGCATACCTAGAGTAGTACCCCTACACAGTGATGTAACAGGAGGAAGGCTCTGCATACTTATATTAGTACTCCTACACAGGCAGGCTCTGCATACTTAGATTAGTACTCCTACACAGTGATGTAACAGAAGGCAGGCTCTGCATACTTAGATAAGTACTCCTACACAGTGATGTAACAGAAGGCAGGCTCTGCATACTTAGATTAGTACTCCTACACAAGTGATGTAACAGGAGACAGGCTCTGCATACTTAGATTAGTACTCCTACACAGTGATGTAACCGGAGGTAGGCTCTGCGTACTTAGATTAGTACTCCTACACAGTGATGTAACAGGAGGCAGACTCTGCATACTTAGATTAGTACTCCTACACTGTGATGTAACAGAAGGCAGACTCTGCATACTTAGATTAGTACTCCTACACAGTGATGTAACAGGAGGCAGGCTCTGCATACTTAGATTAGTACTCCTACACAGTGATGTAAGTGGAGGCAGGGTCTGCATACTTAGATTAATACTCCTACACAATGATGTAACCGGAGGCAGGCACTGCATACTTAGATCAGTACTAATACACAATGATGTAACAGAAGGCAGGCTCTGTATACTTAGATTAGTACTCCTACACAGTAATGTAACCAGAGGCAGGCTCTGCATACTTAGATTAGTACTCCTACACAGTGGTGTAACAGGCGGCAGGCTTTTTCCATTCTGATTTACAGCAGGTGATGCTCTTCCAGCAGCATATCAAATGCAAAGAAGACATCTTACCTCCATAATATCAACTGGTCTTGTCCTTTATGAATGCTGATAATTCCATGAAAGAAAATTTTGATCATGAAGGCTACAATAGAAGCCATTTCTTGCCAGGTACTGCTGAAGTTCTGACTGTGATTTTAAGATCATCTGAGTCCCAAAAGGGATGTAAAGTTAATTCGTCCCCACAAGCAGCTCATGTTTCAGTTTCAGGCGTATCTTGTTTGAGTAAATGTCTGCTGGCAATCCTTTTCACACAGACACACACACGCGCACACACAAACACACACACACACACACACACACACACACACACCAATCTCTTCATATCAATCTATATGTCTGTCTTTCAACATAGATATATTCATCTTTAGCATTAAAAAACATATCCCTAGAGCCTCTATATTTGCCTTTTCCATTTCATACCTGCAAGTCAAATTGTTTTCAAGTAAATCTTATCACTTCTTTAAATTGAGTGGCATATTCAGACAAATATAACTCCAAGGCTAGCACAAGCAATCTAACTTTCTTAAACAAAAAAGAAGAAATAAACCTAAACCACACTGGAATAACTGTAAAATAAAACTGCATGATATAATTTTTTATTCATCAATTACAGACTTCATCAGAAAGTACAAAACTACCACACATCTCACTATTTAAATATGAACTCTCCAATCACATTACATCAGCAATTAATTCATCGATTAAAACCATTAAAACATATTAGCTTTTTAAAGAAGCCTAAAAATTTCTTACAACTCCATATTACAGAATACTTTTAAAGTATATGAAAAACGTTGTAAAGCTGATATAAGAAAATTATTAAACAACAAAACCAATTGCCATTATTAGAATGTAAATGCAGAAGAAAGGGCAGCATTGAATGAACTTAAAATAATTTTTTATTTATTTATTTTTATTTTACATTTGTTGACCGGGCTAGTCTAGCTGGATATATGTCCATTTTCAGTAGAGGCCCGGGGAGAAAAGCTCCAAGTGTAGATTACAGATATAAAAAAAAAACATATAGGAAACAGAACATAGACATTGTTACATACAATTTTACATAAAAAAGAAGTAAGTAGGGAACATTAATGTAAAAAATGCAAACCAAAAAAATTTTTTTTGAAAGCATACATATAAAGTTACTGTAAGAATAGATAGGATAGGAGAGGAAGGAGTGAGTTAACCTGGGTTGATGCAGGAGCATAGCCAGTGTTTGTTGAGATGATTTTTTATTTGTTTTTTAAAAAGTGAGAGAGCACAAAGATGTGATATCAGAGGGTAATTTATTCCACATTTTTCCAACAGAGTTGGAAAAAGGCAATCTCCAGCTGAATTTTTAGGTTTGGTAATATTTATCAGTAGCTTGTTGGAAGAACGTAGATGCTTCAGGTTATTGTAAGGTGAAATGAGGTTAGTGAGTATGGGTGTTTTAGTTGGTTGGTATAGGATTGTATGAGCTATTTGGAATTGTTGAAATAGGAGTTGGTTAGGGAGTTCAAGCCAACCTAGTTCTCTTAGGTTCAGGCAGTGGTGAGTTTTAAATGGGGTTCCTGTTGCAAATCGAGCAATATTATGGTAAGATTGTGCTAGTTTATTGATATTGTTTTGGAAAGGTTAGTGAATATAGCAGATGCGTATAGTAGAGAAGAGGTTAGATGGGATCTGGCTAAGATTGTCTTTGTCTGGTGAAAGGAAGGCTTTGATTCTGTAAAGGGAACCTATTTTCTTATTAACTAATTTGATAGTATTGTTGATGTGTGTATCAAAGCTGAGGTTGATATCAATGGTCATTCCTAGTAGTTTGGTAGTCATTTCTGGGAAAATAATGGTGTTGTCAATGGAAGTAAAAGTAAAGTTAAGAGGGTAGATCTATGGGAAGGTGAGAATAATAGCAGTTTGGTTTTTTTAGGGTTGAGCAGTAGGCAGCGATCAGTGAACCATTGCTCGACAGTAGTAAAAGCCTTTTGTGTGATAGACTGTAGTTCAGTTTGTGTATTGGCAGAGCAGATAATAGTTGAATCGTCAGCATATTGTATGCAGATAGTGTTTGGGATAGCTAGATGGAGGTCATTTATAAAGATAGAAAATAAAAGCGGGCCCAGGATAGAGCCTTGAGGAACTCCCAATGAGATGGGGAGTAGACTAGATAAAGTATTTTTCCAGAGAACTGCTTGCTGACGTTTTTCTAGGTAAGATGTGAACCAAGTTAAGGAAGGAGGATCAAGTGAGAGTGATTTAAGAATATGCAGAAGAAGTTTATGGTTAACCATGTCAAAGGCTTTAGATAAGTCTATGAAGACTGAAGATGATAGGATGTAGTTGTTACGGTTACAATTAATGGAGTTGGTAAAGGAGAGTAAGGCTGTAGTAGTACTATGTGAAGGTCTGAATCCATGTTGGCAGTTAGCAAGTAGATTATTGTGTAGGAGGTGGTTAAGGAGTTGTTTGTGAATACATTTTTCCATAATTTTAGCTATAGGTGATAAGAGTGCTATAGGACGGAAATTAGAGAGGTCGTTGGACTTACCCCCTTTGTGTAGTGGGATGATATAAGATATCTTCCAAATAGATGGGAAAATTCCTTCCTGTATAGATCTATTTATTAGTATAGAGATGGGATAGGCAATAGTTTTAGCAGATATTTGCAAGTATTCTGCAGGAAGTTTGTCAGCAGAAGGAGTGGTGGGTTTTAGCTTTTGAAGCAGTGATAAGATAAAGGAGGTAGATACAGGTTGCAAATGAAAGGAAGGAGGTAGCTTTAAAGTAGGGAGGGGTAGTTTAGAGGTATCATAATTGGGAATGATAAAGGAGGGGGTCTGGTTATCATGTGTGAACATGACTGTAAAACAGCTATAGAAGGAATGTTATAGAATATTGAAGAATATAAAGAAGTTACACTGGAATATATTCATCATGGGTATAAATATATTTACGCTTTTCTATATGATATATTATTGAATAGTGAAATGGACTACAATTTATAAAATTGTATGCTAACAGAGAACCCTAAAACAGGGGTTCTTTTTGGAATTCCTAAAATACACAAAAGCTTAATTAATTCCCCCCTTCAAACCCATCATATCTGCTCCTAATTGTATTGCAGAAGACATTTCTTTGTACATGGATACAATTTTAAATCAACTAGCTAGAAGTTTGCCTTTCTTTTTATGTGATTTTCCTGGGACTTTCTTGATCAAATCAGAAAGTTCAGTGAAACATACGAATACAAAGAAGGGGAAGTGATTATGTTTACTGTGGATATAACATCTTTGTTTATCAGTATCCTACAAGATAAGGGAGTATATTATGTCAGATCTTATCTGACATTTAAGACACACCCCGGGATTCAATAAGCTAAAATTTCTGTGTAGGAATAATGTAGTCATTCCTGCAAGGAATATGGCTGCTGAGCGATCGAGTAAACATGCCTGGGGACGTGCACAAGCCTGGCAACACTATTCTGTCATGGACACAAATGGATTATGCTAATTACCTCATTTGCAGATTTACAGACTAGAGTAGCATGCAGACATGTATTCGGCTACTAGCCAAATACATTTCTGTAAAAATCAAAACAGAGGCATGACAGTTCAAACCAAAGGATGTATTCTAATCCTTAGGCATGCCAATGGACAAATATATGGCCATTGGCATGGAAAAGTGTTGCAAAATTATAAAAATAAAAGTTTAGTTTCCTTGACTGATCTTGGCTGTCTAAACATAGGGCAGAGGCGCGCAAACGGATTGTGCCGAAAATAAAAGCAATTTTAAGTGAAATCTGCATTTTGCCATTATAGTCTATGACATACAGAATTAAAACAATAGCAGGGAACAATGGTTGCTAAGGGAAAAAGCTCTGGGGTAGTGCAGCAACTAGGGACTAAGTCAGTGGGATATGCTAATGAGGGAAATTTACTGAATCAAAAAAAGAAGCAAAGTGCCAAACTGCACCTAATCATGTAGGTGCTATAAGGCAGTGGTGTAATCAGGAGGAGCAGCACACATGACAAGGGGGTGAGTCATGCTTGGTGTAAGCACATTGGAGCTCCAAGGCTCCTAGATAAGCTTAGCTAAGCACAGCTAAGCAAGGGGATGCGTCTGAGGCTGTATTGACTTATTCCATGAAATGAAGAGTGTGTTCATGTCCAGGGGAGGGACACCCATTTCTCACTGTTTACCTTAGCTAAACGGATTTGCACGGCACATACCAGGTCTAAAAAAAAAAACAAAAATAGCAGAACTGTTTACATTTGGGCACCGGGTTTGCGCAGCTTGCCTCAGGACTTAAAAGGGGTGGAAATGGGAAGGGAAAAAAGGAAAAAAAAGGGAAATAGCAGAATACAAGCAATCAAGTACAAATAATACAGCTGGCAGGTGGAATGCATCATAGTCAGCCAATCATACAGGCAGCATCTGCAGCACAACAGTATAAACTATTCAAACACCTTTCAGTCTGGTTTTTCCCACAAACTCTACACCATTGGTGTACACATGCATGGGAATTTTAACTCAAAACATGTTAGGGGCTGCCATTGCTTTGATCCATCAGTATGTGCTAGAGGCTGAAGGCGATGAGGAGAATAATGTTGACAACCACCACAAACCATAGGAGGAGAAGAGTGTTCAGACGCAGGGTAACTTACCAGGAGCTACATGATTTGGAGACAGTAGAATGCTACAGGGTGGACTAAGACATACTTCAAGAAATCGTCAAGCTGTGCCGGCCTGAACTCAGACCCAGAGCCAACAGAGGGGAACCCATCCCAGTAGATACCAATGTATGTGTAGCCTTAAGAATACTAGCTAGAGGTACTTTCCAAAGACTTACTGGGGACATCATGGGGGTCTTACAGGCATCCACATCCAGGGTACTCCACCAGTTCCTGGATGCCATCTTACCACATGACGGTGAGCACATGTACTTCCCCAACACCCGTGAGGAGAGGACCAGCAATGTGTGTCTCTTCCACCATGTAGCAGAATACCCAGAGGTACTGGGTGAGATAGACTGCATGTACATTTATTTATTTATTTAACATTTGTTAACCGGGAAAGTCCAACTTGGAACAAAGCCAATTTTCAGCAGAGGCCTGGGGAGAAACGCTCCAGATGCATGTCTGTGAATGTGTGAGGAAACCAGAGCACCTGAAGGAAACCCACACGAATGCAGGGAGGACATGCAGACTACACACAGAAGGCACCCCAGCTGAGAATTAAACTGGAGAGCCTCTTGTTGTGAGGCGACAACGCTACTGCTGCACCACTGCACCATCCACATCCACATCAATGCACCACCCAGTGAACAGGGTAGGGTCTACATAACCACAATGGCTTCCCCTCCAGAAACTGCCAGATCATGTGCAATTCCCAGGGTATTATCATGAATGTGTGTGCTGGCAGCCCTGGAAGCTATCACAACTCCCACATCTGGCATTCATCACAGCTGTACCAAGCATTTGCCAGTGGGGACATCCTGTATGGCCATATGGTGGGGGATGCTGGCTATGCACTGCAACCATGGATGACAACACCCATCAGAAATGCACACACACATACACAAGAATGCCATAATGAGGCACACGCACAAACCAGGATCATTATAGAGAGTGTGTTTGGGATGCTCAAGTCATGGTTCTGCTGCCTTGACATATCTGGTGGAACCTTGCAGTACTCGCCAGCTACATGTGCACACATGTTCATAGTATGTGACATGCTACACAATATGATCCTGCAGAAACAGCTGCAGCAGGAACAGCATGGAGAAGGGCCACACAGTCCCCACCATTGCCAAGGTTGCCACAGGCACAGAGGGACTCCAAAGAGGAAGCCTCTGAGCCTGCTCCCATAAGCAGATGGAGGCATGCCCAGTATGCCCAGGCCTTGGCAAAGAGACAACGTATAGCACACACACTGACACTGTAGGGACCCAGGGACTGACACCTGTCTCTGACTTACACATACAGTAAAATGGATGACACACACATCACATTACCTGTAACTTACCATGTATTGGCAGTGTACTGTGTGCATTAAACATAGGCAGCCCTCAAGCATCATTCTCACAACTGCCACAACCACAAGGTAAGTCAGTCTTCTTAACAATAAATACATGGAATACTATGTTTTGGTAGCACATCTATGGTAATGTTGTATGCATGCAAGGGAATGGGGTGGCCTGTTGGGATGGCAGCAGACAACTGACAGCTATGTGGGATGCCAAGAAATGTCTGTAGAATACTGGCTTCCCTTAATACATTGGTCCAAAACTTCTTTTTCTTTCTGTAGTTCTTCCTGAACATGTGTGTTCTCCCTCACAATCAGTTTTAACACATCAATACCACATTTATTAAAAACCTCAATAAGTTCCTTATGAAATAAGGAACTCGGAACAACATTATTAGGAAACTTATAAACACGTAGCCCTGTGGACACAATTTCCTTTGAAATACATTCCATTAAATAAGTATTTTCTATACTTAAAGTTCTGTGTTTATTCATTAACTTTGCAAGGGAGCTTAAATTCTCCCTATATGTGTTACTATTTGCTTGCACATTTTTGTCATTGTTACTTTTAAAAACATATTTAAAATGCAGCTAGTCTTTTATCTCCTGGCATGGAGAAACAGTACCTTTTGCCTCAGCACTTCTCTGAGGTTTGTTAGTTCCTCCCCCACCACGTGGACAAAGATGGTTCTCACCAGTCCCTATTAAGTCCCTTAATACACGCGGTGTATTAGCTGGATCAAAACTCTCAATTGCAGGTTCTAAATGGATGCCGGTGTCTCCTCTTTCACCCATAAGCTCCATATTAGTGTTATTTTTCATACAGTCCTTTTTTGGTAACCCTTTGGTCCTTGAGGAGAGTACTGTAATGTTTCTTTCCTGCATACCAACAAGGGACGAGGCCACTGGTGTGAGTAAATTAATTAGCTCGGTTAGTTGGCCAATCAACTTTCGAGTTAACCCGAGGTCTTCCTGCGACGAAATTGCAGGGACCGCCTGCTTCTCCATTCCTCTTTCCACCAAATAGACAAATAAACAAAACAAAAATGGTGGTACAAAGCTCCAAACTCAAAATCAAAAGTCAAACAGAAGAGCGGAGAGCAGAATCCAAGTGTTAAGCCACTGTTTATTCAAACCACGTTTCACAAAATAAAATATATGACACTCTGTACTCGAACATAAACGCTATTAAACACACGTGTTTTCATCTATAAAATCAGACTTCATCAGATGAACCATAAGTTTGAATAAACAGTGGCTTAACACTTGGATTCCGCTCTCCGCTCCTCTGTTTGACTTTTACCTTAACAATTATGTCAACCTCCCAACCCCTACCAAAAATCCATTTCAGACTTAAAATAGAAAAAAGAAAGATGAATCTTTAATAATTAACCACCATAATCTTAAAAAAAATATATTAAAAACATGTTGTAAAAAAGACTGCTTCCTAAAACTCATCACTTCGTATAAACACACCATAATACTTGGTTCTGAAGAAGTCTCAGAAGTTAATGCATGAGACAAAAGTGCTTAACAGTTATAATTATTGTGATTTTATTTTACATTTTTTTATACAATAGTCGGAATAAAACTTAGGTTTTAATTTCTTGGTACATAGCGTACTTTATTTAAGCACCTGCTAGCATCTGGATAAATGCTACTACTGTGCTACATTATTTGACTTGTGTGAATGTATGTAACATGGGTCATCTGTTTTATTTTGTAGCACATCCATTACCTGCCTCCTTCAGTAGCTCATCCACTTATCCTGAGGTGGAATGTGCATGTACCTCACTGTGACAGTATGGCCAATGTCATAAGTGCCACCAATTTGGATTCTTTGTCCCCAGAAGGGGACAGACATGGTTCATGATGTAGCCTCCAATAGGGAGGATAATGTGTCTGGCCATTCTGATAATGTGGAAACGTCTGATGATGGACATGATGCTGATGACCATGACCCCCTGTTCCATGTAGAGTCTGGTAATGATGGTGAATCTTCCCCATGATTTATCAATACTGACTGTAGGACTACAAGTGGAAGAGAAGCTGATGTGCTTGGATGCCTGTCAGAGGGTGTCCTCCTACTATAACAGGCAAATGAATGTTCACAGTGATGTCATGGTTCTGACCTGTATGCACTTGCTCGTGCCACCAAATGTGTAGCACACCAGCTGTGTGAGTTACATGAAGGTCAGGAATGCAGACATGAAGAGGTCATGGCAGCATTGGCTGTGCAGCATGACAATGTGACATCTGTTGCATGCTCTGTTGAAAGCCTTGATACAGTGGTGCTAGAGCAGTGCCATAGTATGTACTGGCTGCTACATGTCCTAACTGTACTGAGCAGATTACCTCCAGTGAGGAGACCTAGGTGACTAGCTTCTAGTTATTATAGGTTCAAAGGTTCATAGGTTCATACTAGGCTATCTGTCCTAGGGCATTTATAAGCCTAGCCAGAGTGTGTTTGGCTTTTGCCACCCATTTTAAATTAATATTGCTATGCCATTTTTCGAGGTTAGTATACTGTGCCTCTGTCTAACAGTGACACAGAAGTGATACCCAGGGTAAACCTACTATCTCCCATTCACTCATCAAGATTCCTCTTGAAGAGAGTCAATGAGGGACTCTGCCTAACCTGGACTGGGATTTTATTCCAGAGTGAAGGGAGCCTCTGGGTTATGAATCTGTCCCTCCAGCATGTCCTATTTATTTCAGTGCTGAGGTTCAAGTCTCTCGAGTGCATAGCTCGATGGGATTTGGATTTTCTGAGGTGCAGCATGTCCATTAATTCCGGGTTAGACATGGCTTTATACGTCAGGCACAGATCGCCTCTGAGCAGGCGGTATGCCACTGAGTAGAGCTGGAGTTTCTTTAACCGGGCAGCATATGGCATCTGTTTGAGCCCTTTGATCCTCTTGGTGAGGTACTTTTGGGGTCTTTCCAGTTGCTGCAGGTGTTTGGTAAGGTACATCCCAAAAGGGGCATTGTACTCAATTATGGGCCTGATGAGGGATGAGTAAAGAGGCACGATGACCTCCCCTGATCTAGATGTGAATCGCTTCATGATTAGGTGGGCTATATAAAATGTTTTTCTAACCACTTTGGCCACGTGGTTGTCAAATGAGAGATTGCTATCAACTTGGGTCCCCAGGTCCCTAATTACTTCTTCCGTACTTAATGGATTACCACCTATGTGGTAATTTGTGGGCACTTTGTTTTTGCCAAAGGGGATGACAATACACTTCTTGGCGTTTAGCTTGAGGCCATGTCTCTGGCACCAGTTGTCTGTTTCTGTGAGGCCCTTTTGGAGGATGCTTGTGTCGGCTGGAGAGTCGATTATAGCGCCCAGTTTGCAGTCATCTGCGAACTTGGTCAGCCACAGTCCTTCCGTGTTGGCCTGTACCTCCGAGAAATATATACCGAACAGGACAGGTCCCAGGACTGAGCCTTGTGGGACGCCACTTGTAACTGGTTTGGAGTCTGACATGGCTCCAGCAATTCTAACCATGTGGGTTCTGTCCTTGAGCCAGTTTGCAACCCATCTAGTGACATAGGGGTTTATATTTAAGCTGGTGAGCTTATCTATAATGCCCGAGTGGGTATTGTATCAAGGCTTTCGTGAGGTCCAGGTAGGCTGTGTGGACCACCTTCCCCTCGTCAATGGCCTTGGTAACTGTTTCAAAGAAATCGACCAGGTTTAAGAGGCAGGATCTGCCCTTAACAAAGCCGAACTGGGTAGGATCCAGTGTCTGTAGGTCCCCAATATCTTTTTTATGAGGTCCATGATGATCCTTTCCATAGCTTTGCAGACCAAGCTAGTCAGGCTTATGGGGCGATAGTTTCCAGGATCCGTTGAGGCACCACCTTTGTGGAGAGGGACCACTGTTGCTGTATGCCACTCTTTGGGTACATATCCTGTGGTAAGGCTGAGATTGAACAGTAGTTTTATGTTTGGGTTTAGCTCTTCTTGGAGTTCATGTAGGATGCAGCCCGGGACACCATCTGGTCCCATTGATGCTGTGTTTTTTGCTTTGGAGAGGGCAGCTCTTACCTGAGCATCTGAGGTGTATTTTTTGTCATTTTGGACCAATTCTGAGCATATCTGGGAATTCCCACCCAGGTTCCTAACATAACTAAAGAAAGCCTTGTGATTATCCTTAGTGTCCAGTGCAATTTTTCTCTCGAAGCTGGCCTTAGATGATTTTATGAGTGCCCGTAATTTTTTGCTAACACTGATCAGAGATGCCTTTCCTTTTTGGGATTTTGCTCTATCATGCAGTAGCTTCCTCCTTCTATTGTATAGTTTGTTTATGGCTGGGGTCCACCAGACAGGACGTCTGCCTTTGGAGGATTGGGTCTTGGTTTTATTTGGGATTGCATGACCCATGCATTCCTGAAGGTGTTCATAGAATGTGTTTATAAAGGATTCTGCGGTCTGGGTCGTATTTTCCACAGGCCCGGGGGCTTTGAAGGATTCCACCTCGGTTTTGAGGAGTGTGAAATTTACTTTAGAGAAGTTTTTCACTGTGGTTTTCTGGGCAGGGGTGGGGTTGGAATGTGAATATCCAGTGAGATTAGTTTATGATCTGATCTTACCAGTGAGGGATACACTTCTGGTCTGGAGCATAGAGTCCCCATGTTGGTGATGATCAGGTCCAATATGTTTTCCCCTCTTGTGGGAGTGGTAACAAGTTGTTCCATAGCATTTGAGTTTATAAATTCTAGGAACCTTTGAGCTAGGGTGTTGGAGCTAGAGTAATGCTCCCAGTCTATGTTTGGGTAGTTGAAGTCACCCAATATAATGGTGTTTGGAGAGACCTTCATATTTTCCAGTGTTCTCAGGAAGGCCGAGTGGGGTTCCTGGGTTTGGGAGGGTGGTCTGTAGCAGGCTATAAACTGGAAGGCAGTTTTACCCACTGTTAGTTGCACATGGATAGTCTCTGATGCTTTGTGCTGTGCCACCAACCTGGAGGTGTGGGTATCTTTGATGAATATTGATACTCCCCCTCCTTTTCTGGTTCGGTCCAAGTTTTGGGGCCGAAAAGCATGGTATGAGGTATAACCTGGCAGTGCTGGGGTGCTCTCGGGAGCCTTGAACCAGATTTCTGTTACTGCACAGATATCGATGTTCTCCATGCTAAGGAGAGTTTCGAGTGCATGCATCTTGAGGTTTAGACTTCTGGCATTGAGTAGCATTACTCTTAGTTTCTTATCCCTTGTGATACCTATGGAGGTGGGTTTGTCTTTTGAGCCTTGCCTAAAAAAGGCACTATGGGGGTAGCAAGAGCCTTTGCCAATATCCGAAAGCCCAGGGGTGACAGGTGCAAGCCGTCCCTAGCGAAGCATCGTGGCTTGTCGAGCACGTCATCCCAGGCTGACAGGCATTGGATCCCCTTTGAATGACACCAATACTTAAGCCAATTGTTGAAATTGATCATCTTGTCTTCATATTGTGGCATAATTCTTGGTGAGGGTAAGATGCTACTCAAGGTCAGGGTCATACCGGCCTGGGCCACATGCTCAGAGAGCTCCTCTATGTCTCTTTTCATGTAGTCCAGGAGTGCGTCTCAGGTCATTCACACCAGCATGGACAATGACGGAGTCATATTTGTACTTGCCTTGGAGTGACCTGAGTGCTTGTGTTATGTGGCGGATCCTAGCACCTGACAGGCAGCTCACTGTGACCTTCTCCTTGTTCAGCCTAGTGAGCGGGACGTCAGTGTGCCTGACGATAGAGTCACCTATTACAAGTGTATCAGGTGTGTTTTTTAGCCTTAAGGGCTGTGACTGTTCAGCACACTGGATTTGTGTGCTATGTGTTGCACGTGTTTTGTTTTGGGGTAGCAGTTGAGGAGGGTAGCAGGAGAGGAGATTGACAACTGATCTTTGGACATGCTAGAATAGTATTGGGAATTCCTTTATAATTGAAAAAAAAGGGCCAATGGGGAACAAGGTACTCAAGGGGAGTTTGTGAGGGTGTAGTGCTTTTAATTTTTTAGTGCTGACTTATATAATTGCTTTAGTGAGCAAGTGCCAGGTAACTTAAATGCAATGTGTTACAGGTAACTTAAATGTAAAAATGACAAACAGTAACTTTCTTTCAAGTGAAACAAGGAAATAAGTACAGTAAGCAATGCAGATGTCACTAGGGATCCACAGAAGCGCTGAAAAGCCACGTTTTAGGTGGAATTAGCGTTTCAGGGAAATAAGCAAACAAGCATACAAACAAAGCTAGATTCAGCAGGCCTGGATCTAGTCTATGCTACAGCAAACAAGGTGTACCAATTTCAGTAAGAAACAGTTCAAATATGCAAGCACTATAAGCCTTTAACCAGAAATTCCCAGCTCAGAAGGGCAGAGTCCAGCCTCTCCTCCCACAAGAGTGCAGACCACAAACCTTCTTAATGTAAAATAACTGGCCTGAAGCCCAAGTCCTTAAACCAGAACTAATACACTTTTAGAATAACAGACACTGAGCCCTCAATCAGCAGTTCCCAACTTAGAAGGATGTAAGCTACCTGTCCTGCCACCACAGTGCAGGCCACAAACCTTCCTAATGTAAAACAACTGGTCTGAGCCCAAGTGCTTAATCCAAAAGACTTAGAATGATAGCTACACTTTAATCAAGTTACTACCAAGCAG
Organism: Protopterus annectens; assembly: GCF_019279795.1. Lineage (NCBI taxonomy): Eukaryota > Metazoa > Chordata > Ceratodontiformes > Protopteridae > Protopterus > Protopterus annectens. The sequence goes on from NC_056746.1 coordinate 1,216,328,577, forward strand.
TAATAAATACAATTGAATACTTTACAGAATGCCTGGATTAGTGCTCAAGTTATACAAACAAAGCTAGATTCAGCAGGCCTGGATCTAGTCTATGCTATAGTAAACAAGGTGTACCAATTTAGTAAGAAACAGTTCAAATATGCAGGCACTATAAGCCTTTATGTAGCATTTATTTATCATTAGCATATGTCAGTACAGATATTGATGACAGTAATACTGCATGTGACAACCTCCATCCTTCGATGTTTGCATTGCTTGCTAGTTGACATATTGCAAATCTTTTCACGATTAACAGCATGTTGTCTTTGTCATCCAGCATTGATTGTTACATTACATTTCCTTGTTGTCTGCCATTCCAGCATACACAGGTATGCCTCTGTATGCATACTTGTATTATGTATGACATTTTAATATGGTACTGCACATACCTCACTCTCAGCACTCACTGCACATCTATGGACCGGTTCCCATGTCAATCCTCATACTGACATATAGTCCCCATGTATGAGGCATATGCCTCACCCTCAGCACTCACTGTACTTCTGTGGACCTGTTCCCATGTCAATCCCCATACTGACATGTAGTTCTCATGTGTGAGCCACATGCCTCACAATCAGTACTCACTGCACCTCTATGGACCGGTTCCCATGTCAGTCCTCATACTGACATGTAGTCCCCATGTATGAGGCACATGCCTCACTCTCAGCACTCACTGCACTTCTGTGGACCTGTTCCCATGTCAATCCCCATACTGGCATGTACTCTCCTTGTGTGAGGCACATGCCTCACCCTCAGCACTCACTGCAATTTTGTGGACCAGTTTCTATTTTTCACTCTGCATGCTGACATGTAGTTCTCATGTGTGACTTCCCATATCTCATTGATCACACACACACACACACACACACACACACACACACACACACACACACACACACACACACACACACTGCTGCTTTATTCCCATCATTGCTGCATGTCCCATGTCTCCTGTGTAGTCACTGTCATTGATGCTCTCCATGACTGATTATATTCTTATCTCTGACTGAGTCATGATACAAGAATAACCTGTAAATCAAAACAATGTCTTATGTGTAACATTCCATGTCAAGCATGGGATTTGAGGCTTTTTTTTCGTTTTGGCCAGTCCTTGGGATGTCTGTAATAACACATGCTGTTGTATGCTGTTTAATTTGTTGTACCACACTGTTACCCATCACCTATTGCTATGTGTGATATTTCAGTGTTAGTGTACAGTCCTTGATTTTCAGTTATTCTTGTGCTGATAAATTCCCGTATACTACATGGACTTAGATTGTTTGAGGTACTGGTTATTTTGTGGCTACCTTCCCATGCTAGTTATCTGTGTGATGGCATCCTACTTGAACAACGTCACATTCTGTGTGCACAACTTCTGTATGCCTATGTGGTTCTTTTTGGTCATGTTCCTTTCAGAGAGAATTCCTATACTGATGGTTCCTCTGTATACAGCCAAAATTTTCCCTGTTGAGTGTTCTGAGTATGTTCTTACAAGTATCTTACAGATATGATTCTGTTGTGAATGTTGTTCAGTGTGAACAAATAATTGTGTCTTTCCATTAATCATGCTCAGTACAGCTGCTGTGGGGTCACACATAAACATCACCATTTTGTCTCCATATATTTGTACATATGGCTTGTCTTGACTCAAAAGTGTCAGTCATATTAGCTGAGCTAGGATATATAGCCACATCCCCTGTTGCTCACTCCTGTTTCTTCTCACCCCTGTGCCATCCTGGTCATCCTTTGACAGCTCTGATAGCTCAACATCAGACATCTGGGGTTTTCAGGATAGATCGCACACACACACACACACACACACACACACACACACACACACACACACACACACACACACACACACACACACACACACACACATCTGGAGCTGGCAGGCCACCATGTTTTGATGTAATCCTGTTTTAAAGCATGGTACACACAGTGACCACCTCTGATACCTTTTCTGGTGTGTATTGTAGTGCACTGCTGGATGTATCCAGATATTTGAATCTTGCCTTCAGCATGCCAAACACATGCTCAATGGTCATTCATGTCATAGTGTGTGCTCTCTTGTACACATCCTTGGCAGGCGTTGACGTGTCTCTGTATAACATCATTAGCTATGGCCCTAGTCGATAACCACAGTCACTTGTTTTTAAGGGGATAAGAAGTAATATCTGATCACCTTGGTTCCTCTGATAATGTCTGGCTGCTGCTTATTGTATAGTGGTGGTCATCTACTTACCTAGAAGGAACCTCTCTTGTATTTCAGCATGTTGGGAAGCAGATGTAATCTTTTGGAATCTGGTCCTGTGATATCACACTGAAAAATTAGGAATAGTTAATACATATTCTGACCAATGCATAACAAGCATATTTTATTTCTAGAAACAACAGCAGCACCAGGTTCAGGATAGAGCTTCAAATACAACAACCACTTCCAAAGAAAATTCCACTTTTTAATAGTATTAGCGCTTACATTTTACAATCCTTAAAACTTCATCACATACATATATTGTTCCACTCCCCCTTCTTAAATAATATACTCGAGTCATATGTTCCCCAAACTATTGTCATGTGATCATTGTTAAAATTGTGCATACAAAAAACAAATGTATTCATATTAATATTAATATTAAAAAGACAAGCATCATATGTATATAAGTAAAAATGTGTAATAATATATATTAACTTCATAATGCAAGTCAGATAAAAAAACTAACTTCAGAAAATCCTTCATAAACTTATGCATTTAAAAATATAGGCCCTTTCCTTTTCTCTCACCTAGCCAGAGAATTTAACTTCAAAATAGGAGCTATACTAATACCCTCATTAAGTCCCAGGTATCTGTATGACTCTAACCTCATTTGCCAAATTTACTTTTGTTTTTCTAGTAAAACAGACCATGCCCCCCCCCCACCGTGGGTTATTTCACCCCTTTCCAAAGCATTGAATTTAAAACAATGGCCATTATATTGTTCCAGGTGTCTATATAAGCCGTTGGTGATTTTTTTTTTTATATCATACATATGTTCATAGATACTGTTCCTAAGCCTATGTTCCGTTTTACCTATATAGAAGGCCTCACATAGTTGACAGCAGGCCCCATACACCACCCACATGGTGTCACAATTATATTTTTCTTGCAGAAAAAAGTTCCTATGTTTTTATATTGATTCAGTCACCTTTCAATATGTACCACATTTAGACATCCTCAGGTGTAAGACTCTATTTTTCCCTTCTAATGTATTTTTCATATTAGATCCCCTTCTATGTATAATAATAGGGCTTTCTCCCACTATTTGTAATATATTATTTAGTTTCATAGTTTCATAGTTTGGTACTAGGCTATCTGCCCTGGGGCATTTACAAGCCTAGCCATAGTAATGTGGCTTACTACTCAGCAACAGCTCCTCGTGGTCCTGCAGAGTGGTCCTAGCAGCAGAGAACTGAGAAAAGCGACTACTTTCCTGATTTAAGTATTTTTTGCTGTTTTTTACCTGAAATACCTTCTCTTGCTTACCTTGAACAAGCTTAAACTGTTTTTTTTTTAACTGTTTGCTGCATCATATATTATTTGCACTTAAAGTTTCATTTAGTCGAAAATTGGTCGAAAGTTGTTTGTTTGTTTGTTAATTTAACTGTTGAGGCTGCCCACTAAAGTGTGCTAGCCTGTGTAACTGATTTATTACTGTTTCCTGCTTTTCTGTGTGCTTTCTATCTCAAAACAAAAAAAAAACAAAAAAAATATCCTTGTTTTCCCACCTCTCCTCGACTAGTTTAGACCAGTATACAGGCTTTGCTGTATTCTGGGCTGTGGTGTAGTTCCTGTGATGTCCATTGCCTTACTTGGATAGAAGGAAGTTTCTTTGCTCAATAGTGGGAGTGGGGAGCCTTGAGCAGCCTATCTGTCCCTGAAGGAGTGACCTCAGCACAAGAGCTTGTAGTAATTGGTTGATTTGGACCATTTCTAGCTCTTTTGAAGTTCCCTGTTTAAAATCCGCCTCTGAGCGTTTTTTTCTGGCTATACTACTCAGCAACAGCTCCTCGTGGTCCTGCAGAGTGGTCCTAGCAGCAGAGAACTGAGAAAAGCGACTACTTTCCTGATTTAAGTATTTTTTGCTGTTTTTTACCTGAAATACCTTCTCTTGCTTACCTTGAACAAGCTTAAACTGTTTTTTAACTGTTTGCTGCATTATATATTATTTGCACTTAAAGTTTCATTTAGTCGAAAATTGGTCGAAAGTTGTTTGTTTGTTAATTTAACTGTTGAGGCTGCCCACTAAAGTGTGCTAGCCTGTGTAACTGATTTATTACTGTTTCCTGCTTTTCTGTGTGCTTTCTATCTCAAAACAAAAAAAAACAAAAAAAATATCCTTGTTTTCCCGCCTCTCCTCAACTAGTTTAGACCAGTATACAGGCTTTGCTGTATTCTGGGCTGTGGTGTAGTTCCTGTGGAGTTCATTGCCTTACTTGGATAGAAAGAAGTTTCTTTGCTCACCAGTGGGAGTGGGGAGCCTTGAGCAGCCTATCTGTCCCTGAAGGAGTGACCTCAGCACAAGAGCTTGTAGTAATTGGTTGTTTTGGACCATTTCTAGCTCTTTTGAAGTTCCCTGTTTAAAATCCGCCTCTGAGCGTTTTTATCTGGCTATACTACTCAGCAACAGCTCCTCGTGGTCCTGCAGAGTGGTCCTAGCAGTAGAGAACTGAGAAAAGTGACTACTTTCCTGATTTAAGTATTTTTTGCTGTTTTTTTACTTGAAATACCTTCTCTTGCTTACCTTGAACAAGCTTAAACTGTTTTTTTAACTGTTTGCTGCATTATATATTATTTGCACTTAAAGTTTCATTTAGTCGAAAATTGGTCAAAAGTTGTTTGCTTGTTTGCTAATTTAACTGTTGAGGCTGCCCACTAAAGTGTGCTAGCCTGTGTAACTGATTTATTACTATTTCCTGCTTTTCTGTGTGCTTTCTATCTCAAAACAAAAAAAACAAAAACAATATCCTTGTTTTCCCACCTCTCCTCGACTAGTTTAGACCAGTGTAGAGGCTTTGCTGTATTCTGGGCTGTGGTGTAGTTCCTGTGGTGTCCATTGCCTTACTTGGATAGAAGGAAGTTTATTTGCTCACCAGTGGGAGTGGGGAGCCTTGAGCAGCCTATCTGTCCCTGAAGGAGTGACCTCAGCACAAGAGCTTGTAGTAATTCGTTGTTTTGGACCATTTCTAGCTCTTTTGAAGTTCCCTGTTTAAAATCCGCCTCTGTGCGTTTTTGCATGGTTGTGTGCATAGCGCGGCACCGGTTAAACAAGGTTAAACTTTTCTGGCTCTGCCAAGTCTGCTCTTCCAATTTTCCCTTAAGAAAGCTCTACTCTTATAATAATCTAGACTAATCGCTTTACTATAAGCTTAGCACTTGTTCTCAAAATCTCTCTTCTAAGTAAGCACTCGCAAACTAAAGTAAGCATTACATCCACCTACCTTCCCAGTGAGTACCCACTTCCCTTAAAGGCACACTACCTGTGAGTACCCACTTCCCTTAAAGGCACAGCACTCTCTTAAAATTTTTTAGCATGTCGAGTGGTAGATTGCTGGCATCCTCTCCGGTTCAGCTGATTAATCTGGGAATCTTGAGACAATGCTACAATTGTCTCATGTACACAGACAACCCTCTCCTCCTCCCAACAAACACAAATACATGTGAGAGATGCTACTATATAGCCAAACTGGAGGCTGAACTCTCTCAACTCAGGACTGGCAAGACCAGACAGGAGGAGAAGGCAACCACACACACACCAAACCCAGTCCCACATAGACCTACCACATCTGCAAACTAAACACGTAAAAACACAAAGACATACTCGGAGGCTCTAACAAAAAACTTACCAAAACAACAGAGGCTTCCAAGGCAGACACCCAAAAATCCACCACCTCAAAACATAACACATGCATCACATACTTCAACAAATCAGTGTGTCAAACAATCACAGCCCTTAAGGCCAAACACCATGCCTGATACACTAGTAATAGGTGACTCTATAGTCAGACACACTGACGTTCCGCTTACCAGGCTGAACAAGGAGAGGGTAAGGGTGAGCTGCTTATCAGGAGCTAGGATCCGCCACATAACACATGTACTCAGGTCACTCCAAAGCAAGTACAAATATGACTCTGTCATTGTCCATGCCGGCGTGAATGACCTGAGACGTACCTCCCTGGACTACATGAAAAGAGACATAGAGGAGCTCTCTGATTATGCAGCCCAGGCTGGTATGACCCTGACCCTGAGCAGCATCTTGCCCTCACCAAGAATGATGCCACAATACAAAGACAAAATGACCAGCTTTAATAATTGGCTCAAATACTGGTGTCATTCTAGGGGGATCCAATGTCTGTCTGCTTGGGATGACATGCTGGACAAGCCACGCTGCTTCGCAAGGGACAGCTTGCATCTGTCACCACTGGGCTTCCGGATATTGGCTAAGGCTCTTGCCTCCCCCATAGTGCCTTTTTTAGGCAAGGCTCAAAAGACAAACCCACCTCCTTAGAAAACAAAAATGGAAAAAAATTAAGGGTAATGCTGCTCAACGCCAGAAGTCTAAATCTCAAGATGCAGGCTCTCGAAGCACTCCTCAGTATGGAGGACATCAATGTCTATGCAGTAACTGAAACCTGGTTCAAGGCTCCTGAGAGCACCCCAGCACTACCAGGCTATACCTCGTATCATGCATTTCGGCCCCAAAACTCGAGCCAAACGAAAAAAGGGAGGGGGAGTGTCCATATTCATCAAAGACACCCACACCTCCAGGTTAGTGGCAACACATGAAGCATCAGAGACCATCCAGGTGCAACTAACCGTAGGCAAAACTGATATACAACTGGTAGCATGTAACAGACCACCCTCCCAATCTCAGGAACCCCACTCAGCCTTCCTGAAGACATTGGAGGATATGAATGTCTCACCAAACACCATCATATTGGGAGACTTCAACTACCCTAACATAGACTGGGTGCATTATTCTAGCCCAAACACCCTAGCCCAAAGGTTCTTGGAATTCATAAATTCAAATGCAATGGAACAGCTAGTCACCTCTCCCACAAGGGGAGATAATATACTAGACCTGATCATCACAAACATGGGGACAAAGTGCTCCACACTGGAAGTATACCCTTCACTAGTGAGGTCTGACCACAAACTAATCACACTGGATATACATATCCCACCTCCACCCCCAACACAAAAGACTACAGTGAAAAACTTCTCAAAAGCCGACTTTACACTTCTTAAAACTGAGATGGTATCCTTTAAGCCCACTGGGACAGTGGAAACCACACCCCACAATGTAGAATCCTTCGAAAATGCTTTCTACAGACATCTCCAAGAATGCATGGATCATGCAATCCCAAATAAAACCAAGACCCTCTCCACCAAGGGCAGGCGTCCTGTCTGGTGGACCCCAGCCATAAACAAATTGTATAACAAAAGAAGGAAGCTACTGCACGTCAGAGCAAAATCCCATAAAGAGAAGGCATCTCTGATCAGCACTATTAGAAAGCTACGTTCTCTCATAAAAACATCCAAGGCCAACTTTGAGAGAAAAATCGTTATGGACACTAAAGATAACCACAAGGCCTTCTTCAGCTATGTTAGAAACCTGGGCGGAAACCCTCAGATATGTTCAGAGTTAGTTCACAATGACAAAAAATACACAGAACCCACAGATATTGTCAACATACTGGCAGACAGGTTCAGTGCAAATTTCTCCCCTCCCTCACCCCCAAAAGAAGAAATACTCAGCCCAGCTTACTGTAACTGCCCTGTCATCTCAGATGTCCAGGTGAGAACCGCCCTCAGCAAAGCTAAAAACACAGCATCAATGGGACCTGACGGTATCCCGGGTTGCGTGCTACGAGAACTCCAAGAGGAGCTAAACCCGCACATAAAAATGCTATTTAACCTTAGCCTTACTACAGGATATGTACCTGAAAACTGGTGTAGAGCAACAGTAGTCCCACTCCACAAAGGAGGCACCTCTACTGACCCTGGTAACTACCACCCCATAAGCTTAACCAGCCTGGTCTGCAAAGCTATGGAAAGAATCATTATGGACAGAGTCATTGGGGACTTACAAACACTTGATCCCACCCAGTTCAGCTTTGTAAAAGGCAGATCCTGCCTTTTAAACCTGGTTGACTTTTTTGAAACAGTCACTAGAGCCATTGACGAGGGCAAAGCAGTCCATACAGCCTACTTGGACTTGGCTAAAGCTTTCGACACAATATCCCACTCTGGCATCATAGACAAGCTTAACAGCTTAAATGTAAATCCATATGTCACAAGATGGGTGGCAAACTGGCTAAAGGATAGAACCCATAAAGTCAAAATTGCTGGAGCCATGTCAGATTCAAAGCCAGTGACAAGTGGTGTCCCACAGGGCTCTGTCCTGGGACCCCACTTGTTCGGCATTTATTTCTCAGATGTGAAAGCAAACATGGGTGGGTTGTGGCTGACAAAGTTTGCAGATAACGGCAAACTGGGCGCCATAGTCGATACACCAGCTGACACATACATCCTACAGAAAGGCCTTACTGAAACGGACAACTAGTGCCGGAGTCATGGCCTTAAACTAAATGCCAAAAAATGTATAGTCTTCCCCTTTGGGAAAAACAAAGTGCCCACAAATTATCACATAGGCGGTATCCCACTGAGTACAGAAAAAGTAATCAGCGACCTGGGGACCCAAGTCGATAGTGACCTCTCATTTGACACCCACGTTGCCAAAGTGGTTAGAAAGACTTTCTACCTTGCCCACCTTATCATGAAGGGATTCACATCCAGATCAAAGGAGGTCATTGTGCCCCTGTACTCCTCCCTTATCAGGCCCATGATTGAGTACAATGCCCCATTTGGTATGTACCTCACCCGGCACTTGCAACAGCTAGAGAGACCTCAAAAGTACCTCACCAAACGGATCAAGGGTCTCCAACATATGTCATATGCTGCCAGACTAAAGAAACTCCAACTCTACTCAGAGGTGATCTGTGCCTGACGTACAAGGCCATGTCCAATCAGGAATTGATGGACATTCTCCACCTCAAAAAATCCAAATCCATCAGAACCACGAGAGCTAAAGATTTGAACCTCAGCATAAATATGAATAGGACATGCTGGAGGGAAAGATTCATAACTCAGAGGCTTCCCATACTCTGGAACAGAATCCCAGTTTATGTTAGGCAGAGCCCCTCACTGACTCTCTTCACGAGAAATCTTGACGAGTGGATGGGAGATCGTAGGTTTACCCCAGGGATCATCTCTGTGTCACTACTAGACAGAGGCACAGTAAACTAATTCTGTTATGTAAGGGGGTCTTCACTGTGTCACTACTAGACAGAGGCACAGTATTCTAAATCTATTCTGTACACTTTTGTACCATTACATATTCTCCTTCAAAATATTCCAATTTCTGTTCAAAATCCATCTAATTTTTGAACTTACTAAGTTAAAGGACATAGCCATCGCTCTTGAATATTCGTTGTGGTTATCCCTTGCTCTCAATGTTATACTGCCCTCTCCTTTGTTTAATTGTAATATGGAGTTAAAATACCCTGCCCCCCTCTTCTCAGTAACCTCATCTATAAGTTCCTAGATCATAGTCAAGGGGTACCCTCTTTTGGAAAACATTGTCTTTAAAACGTCATATTCCTTAATAAAGTCCCTATCCAAGATACTTATCCATGTCTCCCTAACTAGTTTCCCCTTTGCTACAGCTCTTTCCTGTTTGTAAAGGTGGGAGCTAGAGAAATGTAGTAACACATTTGAGTACATGGGTTTCCTAAACCCACTTGAAATGTACTTGCCCCTTATTCCATCCTTTTCTATCAAAACATCCAAGTACGCCATCATTTTCAAGTGGTAGGAATATGTGAATGACAAAACTCTGTACTACTAATGAAAAGAAGGCTGAGAACACCCAAAAGCTTTAATAAAACATTAAACAGTAAGCGCTTTCATCACCTGTAGTGACTTCTTCAGACTGAATAATGATACAAAACGCTACCAATTTAAAGTGCATTCTAACAAGCTAATAATTACATAATTAGATGATTGAAATAATCAATACATCATACATTTTTTTAAATTATGTTTCAAGCCCTTTCTTTTTAAGTAAGCAGTAAACTTATCTCTATTGTTTAAGCCGGGTGGAAAACAGGCATTAAGCCTCACTTGCCACATATATTCTCTCCAGCTTAATTCACTCTCTGCATCAAACCTTCTGTCATAATTATAAATTTCTTCCAGAACAATAAACTTAAACTTAACATTACATTTACTGGAAGCATAATGTTTCGCTAATGCATTCTTTAAGTCACCTGTTTCAACAGCATACTTATGTTCATACACTCGTTTATATAATTCTCTGACAGTACGTCCTACATAAAAAGAAGGGCATGATTGACAACATTAAATATACAACATACTTGCTTTTGCAACTGTAAGACTTAATAAAATTATATTTAAAACCATTAATATTAACTTCACTGTCATCCGTTAGTAAATTATCACATAACTTGTAGTTAAAACACTTGAGCATCCCTAATTTTTTGATGTTTAAACTGATGGGTTTCTCCATCTTTCTCTGAAATAAATTCTTAAAACTTTTGCCTTTTTTATACATAAACTGGGGTCTGTCCCCCAATCTATCTTTGAACTCAACAGAACTTTGTAATATTTTCCAATTATTGGTGATTGTGTTTGTCTTTCGGCTTTTCCCGGTTAGGGGTCACCACAGCAGAACTCCGGTCCGCTAATGATTGGCAGTAGATTTTTTTACGTGCTGGCTTGCCGGGCCTAACGCACAACCTTCAACGAAGGAATGGTGATTAACTTCTTGATATTATAACTAGCTACTGAATTACTAATTTGCATACGAACACCAACCTCTCCATTACTCATGGTGGTTTTCTTAAATGTAGCTCTGTTATATCTTAAAGAATTAACTTCTCTTAAAGCATTGTGAGTAACATCAGAGGGATAGCCTTTAAATCTAAAATTTTCACACATTAAACTACTCTCTTCATCAAAATAACTATCATATTTGGTAAGTTTGTTTACACGTAATAACTGACTTTTAACAATATCATCTTTCATCCCTTTCGGATGCATACTACTATAAGGTAGGTAATTATTGTTTTGAACTTCTTTTTTAAATATCTTGGTATCAATCTCTTCACCACTCTTAATCACCTCTACATCCAAGTATTTGATACTGATAGTGCTATACTCCACTGTAAACTGCAAATATGTGTTAATGCCATTTAAGTGCATAATAAATTTATTCAAACTGTCTTCATCCCCTTTCCATAAAAGAAAAACATTGTCAATAAATCTGATGTAAAAATCTAATGTTATCAGAAAAAATACTTCCTAAAATATTGATTCTTTCCCAGCCTTGCATAAATAAATTAGCGTAGCTGGGTGCCATAGCGGGACCCATTGCTACACCATTTATCCTACTGGTAAATGCAATTGTCAAATTCAAAATAATTATAACTTAAAATGATATCAAGCATTTCCATCAATAAGTCAACTGTATTTTTAGAATAAATTTTAGAGTTAAGTAACTCTACCTTTATTGTCTCCAGTCCCTCAGCATTTGGTATCATCATATATAAAGACTGGATATCAAGAGTGACTAATATAACATTTTCGGTTATTAGCAAATCTTCCACCTTCTTTTTAAAATCAAAAGTATCTTTGATAAAGGTGGGACCTTTTTCAACAACTCTTTGCAAATACCTATCAGTATATATATAGCTAAAGCCTCAGTCTTACTATTAACACTGGATACAGTTGGTCTAATAGGTGGATCATCCAAACACTTATGAATTTTGGGTAGACCAAATACATGGCTTAATTTAGGAGTATCTGTTCTTAAATACTTTCTAATCTCATCTGTAATTCTATTAGTGTAAAACCACTCCTCTATCATAGAATCAATAAACGCAAATGACTTTCTCACTTCAGAGAAAAAAACTTTTTTATAAAACTTAGTGTCAGATAACATATCATACATCTTGCGTTCATAGTCCAACTTATTTAGCACCACCAAAGCTCCACCTTTGTCTGCCTTGGTAATTAAAATATCTGTATTGTTCAAAAGACACTTAAGAATACTATTTTCATGTTTATTTAAGTTATAATACTTAAAACTAGCAGGCTGGCTTAATAAATCAATAATTTGCATTTCTGTCGTCATTAAGAAAATTTCTAATTCTTTTTTTAATGGGGGATTAAACAAACTGGGTTTTCTGAACTCATTAGAAATAAAAACATCATTTTTAAAAATCATCCTGAAATTTAACTTTCTAACGTAGTCTCTAAGTGAGTTAATAACATCACATTTGTCTGTTCTTGAACTGGGCACAAAGTTCCATCCTTTAGATAACAAACAAGTTTCTTCATTCAAAAAAAATGAAGGCAAATTGACAATTTTAAATTTAATGTCACTATTGTCTAGTACCTCCGTTGTTGATATCTCTGATTTTTCCATTTCCTTTTTCGAAAGTTGTTGCGGTTGTTGTTGTTGTAATGGTAATTCCCTGCAGGGCGGTTTACTGCTGTTACCTCCGTCCAAGTCTTTGTGCCCTGTGCTCCTGTTTGATAAACAGTTACTGGCTGTTGCACCGGTGCACTTTGAAAATTTGAAGAACTGGATGTTTGACTAGTAGATGGCTGTACATCTCTGTTAACATTATTACCATTTTTAGCCGCCAAATGCTCCAAACGGCGAGGAACATCATCAACCATCTCACTACTGTCTCTAGTTGTTTGAGCCGAAACAGGGAGCTGATTGGTAGATTCCCTCACATAACTACGATCAGGAATCGGATAAGCTATACCTTTTGCGTATTCATATGAATCACGCAAAAGTTTCTTGGTCTTACATTTTTTGAGTATCTCATTCTCCTTAATAAGTTTATCTTGGATACAACAGAACTTGGCATCAAAGTTATCTTTAGTAACTGTATCTTTTAAATGAAAAAATTCAAGTTGAATTTTAGTATTGAGGTTATCCATCCTACTAATGTTATAACCTCTGAGCATCTCAACATATTGCAAGCCGACTTTCTGATTCAAAGCAACCCAATTATTAAGAAATTCTCCATCTGGCTCTTCTACAGTCTGCATCACTGTCACTCGTAAGCCCTTCGGCACACGCTGCGTTTGCAAACAGTTCTCAAAATATAGATTGTCCCACTGAAGCCTCTTCAGCTTCAGTAAATCTTTTATTGTTCTGGAAGAAATTTATAATTATGACAGCAGGTTTGATGCAGAGAGTGAATTAAGCTGGAGAGAATATATGTGGCAAGTGAGGCTTAATGCCGGTTTTCCACGCGGCTTAAACAATAGAGGTGAGTTCACTGCTTTCTTAAAACGAAAGGGCGTGAAGCATCGTTTAAAGAATGTATGATGTATTGATCATTTCAATCATCTAATTATGTAATTATTAGCTTGTTTGAATGCACTTTAAATTGGTAGTGCTTTGTATTATTACTCAGTCTGAAGAAGTCACTACAGGTGATGAAAGCGCTTACTGTTTAATGTTTTATTAAAGCTTTTGGATGTTCTCGGCCTTCTTTTCATTAGTTTTCAATTTTCGTTAAGTTCAGCTACTGTTTTTGGTGTTAGTTAAAACTCTGTACTACCATTAATATAATCTATAAATTTCAAAAGTTCTGCTTCTCCCTCCTTCCATATCATAAAGATGTCATCCAGGTAACGTAATTATAATTTCATTGAATTCCTGTATGAATAGTCGAGAATATGAGAAATTCCCATTGTAGCATAACAATCTTAGCCAACAAAGAACCCACTAGTGATCCTATCGCTATGCCCTCTTTTTGTCTCTGTATGCTACCTTCAGAAAAAAATTTAATTATTTTTCAAGATAATTTCCAGTAGTTCTACATAATTATTAACACTCCCCTGGTCCATGCCTCTTCTCTCTAGGTACTCACGCATCCTTTCTAAACCTATAGAATGTGATATTACTGTATATAGATCACAAACATCAATGGTGACCATCAAATCTGTTTCTGAATAAGTAATTTCATTCATTTTATACAAAATATCCCAAGATTCCTTACAAAGATGTTGATGATCCACATATTGGGCACATGACACAGTAGTGGATCCTCATGGGGGAATTCTCAACTGATTTATGAATCGTAGGGAATCCGAAGATGATTGGAACCACAAGGGCTACCACAGTCAAATATTTAAAATCATTCAGGGATATCCGCCCTTTTATAAACATATTCCTCAGCTGGTTGTTAATTTCAAAACAGGAAGTATTTAATTCAGATAAACTCGAGGCCTCATATGCATTACCCTCAAATATGTGAAAAATATGCTCATTGTAATCAATTTGCCTCATAATAACAATACCCCCTCCCTTATCTGGTTTCATTGCCCTTAATTCTTAATTCTTTATAAATGTGACCACCTCTTCATCACTCCATTCATCCTCCCCGACCATATTCACATTTCTTCCCAACATGACCCATAAATCTAGTTCACAAAGCTTCTCAGAAAAACCCAAAAGGGGATCCGGGGGGGGGTTATATAAACTCGAGGCCCTAAGGTTTTCCATATTAGCCTGTATATCATTAAATAAAATGCTAAAATTCAATCTGTGTACATATACCTTTAAATCTACCAAAACTTTAATCAACTTTTCTGGCCTTGCTGGCACAAAGTTCATACCTCATGCAAAAAAATTGGCAAACATAGTATCCAAATCAATGTCTGCATAATTAAAAAGTTTAAAGTCACCTTCGGTGTTGTAAACTACCATAACAGCACATGTCCCAAGCTGCTCATTGCTTATTATTTAATTATAACTTCTCAAGTCACCCATTTCAATAACACTTTCCAAACTCAAGTCCTCAAGTATGAGAGAAAAGGAAAGGTCCTGTATTTTTAAATGCATACATTTATGAAGGTTTTTTTTTATGGTTAGTTTTTTTATTTGACTTACATTAGGAAGTTAATATATATTATTACACATATTTTTACTTATATACATATGATGCTGTTCTTTTTAATATTAATATTAATATGAATACATTTGTTTTTTGTATGTACAATTTTAATAATGATCACATGACAATGGTGTGAAAGTCATATGACTCGAGTATATTATTTAAGAAGGGGGAGTGAAACAATATATGTATGTGATGAAGTTTTAAGGATTGTAAAATGAAAGCGCTAATACTATTAAAAAGTGGAATTTTCTTTGGAAGTGATTGTTGTATTTGAAGCTCTATCCTGAACCTGGTGCTGCTGTTGTTTCTGCGGTCTGTCTGTTCATTGTGGTTTATATTTTATTTCTAGCAGTTACTAGTCATTGGCTGTTAGATTATTCTGAAGCATACAAGAAATTCTGCAGTTACATTCTCCGTTGATATTTAAGTAATATAATAACAGCAATCCTGTTAGTGTGTTTTTGGCACAAATCTCCTCTAGCCATTTAAAGGGTTAATTCAATATGAAAAGCAAAACCACACTAATCATACCTAAAACTGTGTTTTGCTAATATATAACTAATGTGTTACTGAGTTCATGGCCTTGCATGTGTAAATTACAACAAAAAGCTCTCTGCTGATACATATCAGCACTAGGAGATTGAAACAGCAAGGAGGTATGTTGTATGTACTAGCAACACTCCCCAGTATGGCTAAAATATAAATTAACTACATTTCTCCATAATGTGCTATCACAGTATTCCTTGTAACTGGTGGCAGGTGTACTTGACTTGTGCATTATCCCTACATATATATATTTATATACATAACTGTATGTATGTATATGCACATGCACATCTATCTAGCTAAAAACCCACATGTTTTATATATGCACATGTGCATATGTGTTTGTGTCTGTGTACAGTGTCTAGTACAGCACAATACTGTTTATATTGTGGCTTGTTAATGTGCCATAAAATTTCACAGCAGAAAGACCAGACGTTTTAGTACTCAACATTCTTAGAAAGTCATAACTTAGCTATGAGAGATGCTGAGCTTTCTTCTTTTTGATTGCAGAAGTCAGACCAAAAGCAGATTGTGATTTTTAGTTTTATTTTAGACCTTTTCCCTTTTTTTCTAAGTTGGTGCGACCATGGCATTAATACATAATAGAAATATTCAGAGTGTAAAGGGCTTGTCCTCTAGAAAAACAATTGTTATGTGACATGATTTTATATTTTGTAATGTTTGAGTATGCAATTAAGTATTTTATTAGCTGTTTTAATAATGACTGTTTATGTATGTATTAGTATTTGCAACCAGAGCAGTCTGACTGGGCACATAGAAATGTCCCTTTTAATCAGAGACCAGAAAATTGCTACTCTGAGTATAAATAATGGCAGCGTTTTGCTTTTTTACTGTCTGAGCTTCACAGCAGCATGTTTGACAGATATGTTTTTCAGTGAACATTAGCTGTACATTAGCACCCTGCTGGAAAATATTCATTCGCCAATGAAGGTGGCAAGGCAGAGGTCACTTATTCTCTAGCATATATTTAAACATGGAAGAATGGTTTACCAAAAATGCTTACTGTGGTTGAAAACAATAAGTTGTGAAAATCTACATAGCAAGTCACCAAAAATCTTTCGGTTTCACCTGTGTAGTATGTTTAGCTGATAAATTAAAAATGTTCTTTTTCATCTGAGCTATCGCTAGCACTAACCTCACTTTTAGCTGCAAACATAAGTGCTCCTTAAGTCACACTTGCACTCTGGTTAGTGCTTCTGCCTCTCCTGGCCTCCAGATACCATTAGGGTAGACTATGCATGTTATCCTTATGTTCATCTCTAAGTACTTCAGTTTCTTCTCACTTTTCCCAATGACATATACTTAGCCCGAATGAAGAGTTTAAAAAAAATGTTCCTCAGCTTTTATTCTAAAGCTTTTTTCCCTGAGTCTTCCCCATTAAAAGTATTTTGATCACTGAATTAATCTGGTCAAAATAAATAACAATAAACAAGAACAAATTTAGTGCAAGCCTGAGCAGAATAAGGTAAGAGAAAAGCCGTTCTAGCACTGCAAGAAGTCACAGATGTGTACTCTAAATTGGATTTCCCAAGCTGAGCATCTAGTACAGATTTCCTGCTTTGCTGCTTGTCGCCATTAGTCTGCTCTTTTAATCACGCTTTGTCTCCTGATCAGTGAAAATCGATGATACTCATCAGACTTTAAGGCCAGGAGCTGGCCTGCTCTTTCTGCATATCTTGAGGCTACTCATTTTATCCTGTATTTTTACCTGTTTGGCACATATTCCTTACTGATTCTTTTTAAATGTATTTTTCTTCATTGAATTAATTTCTGAGCTACATTTGCATCCACTTGCAAAAGACAATACTGTTGCAAATGAATACATTTAAATTAATTTCAGTTGGCGTGGCATTACTAAGATGGTTACAGATAAAACTGAAAATAGAATGGTACTTCAAATAAATGACTTAGCAATGTGATCATGAGCACAGAGGATTCCTGTAGTCAGGAGTACAGGGATTGATTTTCTATGTGCTCTAAGCAGTGCTTCTAGATCACTCCTAAAAAGGGAAGCTTCATCCAGTGGACTTACCCAAATAAAAACAGATACAATAAACAAAATTGATATACAATATTTCATTTTCTTATAGAAAACAATTATTAGTATTCATTTTTATGTTACACCAGCAAAAAGTTGAACAGAGTGTTCTTGAATCACAAAACATTTTATACAGAAATACAATTAAAGTGCATATTAAGACTTTGGTTTGGATTTCATAAAGTTCATGGAACCTGGCGCAATCCATCAAGTTCTGTGCAAGAATTGTAGATAACCAAGTAATATGCAAATATACCCGTCTATGGAGAATACCTCAGTGCAAGCCAGACATATCCTGCAATGTTAGCCCAACCACAATCCATCATGCCTAATATGTGTTCCAGGAAAAGTTGTTCTTGAATTAATATGTGTATGAGTAGCAGAAATGCACATCTACAGAATTTATACAAGCCCAATGGAAATTACATTAATACATGGAAAGTAATAAATGAAGACAAGTACATCAGTTTTTATGCCTTAAAAATGCCAAATATCAGCAAACAATTACGGATGTCATTGTAATCCATAGATAGACCTATATAAATATAACCCTTACAATTTTTGGAATCCAACATAATCCACACAATTTCTCATAAAAATGAGTTAAGTAAAGTAAAGGGCAGTCATAGCCACTTCACCATGGCTAATGGTTGCTAACAATGAGTCCAGGACATGTGCGAAGAGCACAAGTAACACACACACCCAAGGCAATAGGGTGATAGAAAAGAACATGAGGGTTGAGGGTGAAGAAGAGGGGTAATGATGGAATAGGAAGGTCAAATGGAGAGTCAGCGGCCATGGGCATTTTTTTTTTGGTGGGAATAGTCCCTATTTTTTTTATTTTGTTTTGAGAACAGAAGGGATGGAAAAAAACATGGAAGGAGGGGGCGGGCAAAAGATCAGGTACAAACATATAACAAATATCACAAGACATGACAGACCAAGGTCAGAAATACACATAAAGGATAGTTGAGGTACACAGACAGCAAACACATAGACCATACACAACGGGTGAAGGAAAAATGACAAACGAGGTAGGGGGTGCATACATATGTGGTGCAATGCAAAAATACATATGTATAAATGCACAAGTCATTGCTGAGATGTTGCAAACTGTGTGACAGTCATACCAGAATGAGTATGACAGATGGTAGGTGTGTGTTGAAGAACACTAAATGTCAATTGCTGTCATTATGGTACACAATATATATCGAAATCAGTCATTTACTAGACTGTCAGCTGTGCAAGAGTAAGCCAAGGAACAGCATGAGCAAATGCAAGAGCAGACAAGCAGAGGACAGACTAGAACCTCCAACACTGAATAAGACAGGTAAACAACAAAGTACAGAACCAAACAACAATACCGCAGGCAAAGTTTAATGTGTCTGTGTAATAAATAAATAAATATACACATCACAAACAGAGGAGAAATGGGATCCATAGGTTCATAGGTTTATAGGTGTGTACTAGGCTAATGGTCCTGGAGCCTTTACAAGCTTAAACACGCAATACAAAACAAACTGTGTAAAACCAAAGAGAACCAAAGCGAGAACAGTTAAAAACTGGATTTATTAAGATAAGCGCTTTCAGAAAAGTCAGTGCTCTTCCTTCATCAGATAAAAATCCATTACATTGCCACATTATTTTATAGTAAAATAGCATTCTAATTAACCAATTAGTGCAATCAAATAATGACTTAATTTAAAAACAAATTAATAAATACTCAAAATGTTAAATTCCTAAACGGAATATCACTACATTATGTAAGGTTGCCTAAACTTAAATATAAATCTGTATTAGATAGATAGTTGATTCGTAAAGTATTTTATCTCTTTAGTGCTAAAAGCTTCAGAAAACATTTGATAGAAGTGTTTTCATTAAGACCCGGGTGGACATAGGCTGCACATCTAATTTGCCACAGTAATTCTTCTATCTCTAATCTAATCTGCCATGGGCCATCTCTTTCATCTTGTGTTATTTGTTTCAAAACCGTAAACCTAAAATTATGTTGGGGAAAATGAGATATATGCCTTGCCAAAGCATTGGTCATATCTCCCTTATTGATAGCGTATTGATGCTCATATATACGCTGTTTAAGTATTCTTTCAGTCTTTCCTATGTAGAAAGCAGTACAGTCTTGACACAAAGCAGCATAAACCACACTCTTGGAATTACAAGAATATTTACCCTGGACTTTATAAATTCTATTATTAATTTTAAATTGATATGTTGTGCTCAAAAATTTACACTGTTGACAAAAGCCACATTTTGTCATGCCCCTATTTCTATTAGGTACAGACTTAATAGAATATTCGAGCAAAGATTTTAAATTAGGTCCATGTTGATATGTGATTTTTGGTTGGTCACCTAATAAATTGTTCAGGCTACTGTCTTCAACTATTAAAGCCCAGTTTTTGTTTAAAATTCCTCTAATAAAGGCGTGGTCCAAAGTGTATGTACACAAAAAACTGATGGTAAAATTTTGTGTACTTGTGTTCAAAGGACTTGCTTGTTCGTCAGTAATGTTAACCTGTACTAATGATGTATCCTTGGAAAGTAGGGGTTTAAAATGTCCCACTTGCATTTTAGTAGTTACTTCGTCAAGGATTTTAGCAATTAACACAGGAGGATACTCTCTATTGATGAACATGTTCTCCAATAGTTGACATTCCTCTAAAAAATCATTCTCATCTGAAATCATTCTAGCTGCCCTGACCATCTGTCCCTTGATGGCGGCCCTCTTTTGATGGTAAGGGTGGCAGCTAGAGAAGTGGAGGAATGAGTTGGAATACGTGGGTTTCCTGAATATGGTACTCTTGTATGTACCATTCTTAAAATCGTTATGTATGTGAATATCCAAAAAGTTGATATTATCAGTTTGTAGATTATAAGTAAACTCGAGGAAATGTGTTAGGGATGTAATTGAAGAAATAAATTCTTGAACTATTTCACTGGGGCCTTGCCATAATAAAAACATATCATCTTGGTAACGAGTGTACCATGCGACATGTTTCAGAAAAAAGGGGTTCTTAAATAATAACATTGTCTCCCAATAAGCCATAATACAGATGACGAAACTTCCTCCACATGGCGGCCCCTAGTTTTTTGGAGATACATTTTTCCATCAAACCACATGGCGACCCCATGGCGACCCCAGTTTTTTGGAGATACATTTTTCCATCAAACCACATATATGGTGAGGCCATCTTTTCCCCTGAGGCACGGGAACAATGGTACATGCAGGTCTAAGTCTGTTATCATCATCATCCCCATTGTCACCATCCTGGTTCTCAAAATCTGACTTGGCTGGCAGTGGTCTGGCACATCGGCATTGTCCACAGTTCCCATGCTCTGTCAGATTTGAACACAGGAACAGAGTATATTCCATACATAATAGATAGTAACCTAAAATCCTAAATAAATAAAAACACATACAAAAGTTATACAATTTGTAACTTATGTATGTGAAGTTATACTACTTTCTGACTTCATCCAAGTATAATACCTTATATGATATCAAGCATACATCCAGTCCATACTAAATTACAACATGGTATGTAACACACATCACAGTTATATCAAAACATGCCTGAAATGAAACCCAATCAGTGATATGGCATGCACAAAAATGCATATGCCAGTTAAACTACATTTTCGTTATGTATGTTTATAAGCACACATCATATACATGGTGTGACCCTGTGCAAAGTGTTGCTATGACAGGTCTGTTACAAAGCATGACAGTCGTACCTCTCAGCTGTCCAGAGTTTTGCAGAATGTCCAGATTTTTGCTTCATATTTTTGGTCTATTCCTCATAAAATTTGTGGTTTCCTAGTAAATCACTGGGATGATCAAAATATTGAAGTCACTAAATAATGATGCACATTTGAGTTGCAGACTTCAAATCCTTTAGAAAATGTATGTTAACACAAACCCTGTTACTCTAGCAACTTTCTAAGTTTAAAAGAGCAATATTTAAAATGTGTCCCTATTTTTGGGCCTTTGTCCCCCCCATTTTGTCAGGCTTTATCCAGATTTTCTGCACTAAGAGGTTGAGAGGTATGATGACAGTAGTCATATGCATATGTATTGTGTAACCAAATACAGATTAAACTATGCACAATAAATGCTGCTTAAGCATAATAAAGTTCATGCAAATGATATCACTCTTGCAATACTGATATGTATTTAAATGTAATACACATGGCGGGTCATACTGTATTGCCACATCTATTTACTGCTTCATGTATTGACATGTGTCACATATCACAATCAGCCTTAAAATCAGACATCTGAAATAACTTTGTATTACTGTAATGACAGATGTGAACCAACATAACTGTAAAGGGATTATATGGTAGGCATGTAACAACATACAAACTTATGAAACTGGACACCTGTAATCTTTGCCCAATGTACTTCGCATTATGGTACATTTGTTGTGACTATGTAATGATCATCAGATCCAGGCAACAAGGTTTACTTATGTGTTGTATAACAAAAGACAAAGGTGTACTAATAACAAGTATAATGTCATGATTATGTAACATTCTAAATGTCACAATAGTCACACACTGATGATATAAATAGAAGACCATAAATAGATCAGTGTGCTTATCATACACTGTTGTTAAGTTACTCTGGAACATCATATGACATACATCTATTATTATACATTACAACACTATCAGTCACAGACTCTTGAAAACAAAATTCTGCCATTTAGGCATTACTAATTACTCAGTGTGTGCCTCACACATTTATGTTGTGGCGTTAATTACATTTCCACTATAACTCATCATTATATGCTACTAACACATCATATTTACATGCCAGGTTTAAATATATGTCTACAAATAATTTGTAAGATTAATAATCTATGGTTAATTTAAAATGTATATGCGAATGAGATGAACAATGCAGCATGGTTAATGTGTGACATCACAACAGTGCATAATCAGAATGGAAAGTGAAAGCTGAAGAAAAACTGCACACTGTTAACAAGCACAGTGACAGCATTTAATATCTATAATTTATGTATTTGACACATATACGTATCCCCCAATAAATGCATCACTATCACTGCCTACATTTGTTATGCTTAGATACATACTTGCTCATTGAAAACAATGTAATAATGATTATGAAGATAGCATTCAACACCTCAGACATAAAATAAATCTAAGTATGGCTTGTGGTACACCAATGATAGGAAATGGTACGTAAGGTGTTTAGCAAATCATCACAGTGTGTTACACATCATTCCAAGAGAAGTTAAACTCAAGAAATATATACAAAAAGAAGATCTGCCAACAGCATTAATTATGTTGAATCAGCAGTCACCCATTCAATATTGAAATAGGCAGGCTATGCACAAAACAATGAGAACCACTACTATACATAGAAGTTTACTACTGCCTACTGTGCTAACAGCAGTAACAATATAAGCAGCAAATACATAAAACATTCAAGTTTAAACCAATATGTCAGCTGAATACAGATGTCTGTCACTCAAGTTGTGTCAACAAACAGCATATAAGCTCAATGTAATAACTGATTCCTGCTAACACATAACACTACACTCCACTGAAATTTCTGTAAACAATAATGTCATTCACAGTAAATCCCTACATATCGCATATGCCTTGCAGATGCATTATGGAAAGTCTGACATAACATTAGCATGCATGAATGTCATAAGATGACAAATCTAAACTTGAAGATTTAATGACATTAGTATTATTTTTGGAGACATTAAGGTGGAAAGTTATAATGCATACCTCTCTCCCTCTCCTGCTGCACAAATCTGTGTATACGCTCTATGCACAACACAGTGTTCCTGGAAGAATTTTCAGCAGCTGCAACCAGAAAATGAAACAGAAGGATTGCTTAAGATCATTACACAATGACTGCTAAGTCCAAAAGAAAGAACAGTGAAAAAATAGCTATTTCTATGTTAGCACGTATCGCCATACAATACAATATCACATTCAGTAATTGATGTTTTAATCTCAGTACAGTGCACACATTAGGATTACTGTAGACAAAGAGAAGTAACTTAGATTCAAACCTACAAGTGTCACCTATGTTTATACTACAAACCAAAATGACAGCTGCCTAGATAACAGTTTTTTGTTGTTGCATGAACTTATGGATGTCAAACACTGGACAGTATAAACGAGAAAACCTTGTTACTTTTGGGTTCAAATCTCAGTATTATTGTCAGTAATTCATGTACTTATGCACATCACATGTGGAAGATCTATATTTGGTAACATATACATTACATAGTTTTAAACATCTAGAATGGCCATGGTGCATTGATGCCTATAGAGCTTAGGCTCCCTCACAATCTGGTTCCAGATGTTGATCATCACAAAGTTCCTGAGGCATGCTTGCATCCTCTGCTCATGTCCAGCATAAACAATGAGCATCTGCATCATCTCATTCTCTGTCCTGTTTGGCACCAAGACACACCAAAGTCTCCTCTCAGTCAACATCCTTACTGAAGTAGTATTACATTGTAGAACAATGCCTTCCAAAATTGCTAACTGAGATCACAATCAGTTTGCAGGCAGCAATGGTATGATAAGAATATGTATCAATATTACATTTTAAAGTTGGCACATGTAGGATGGTAGTAGACTATTGGATGCCATTGGTCATGCATTACAGACATTCCCATTTACTTATACCTATTGGACAGCTGCAATGAGCACTGGACACTTATGCTGAACTATGGGTTAATGCACTGAGATTCAAGAACTTACACAGACATTCACTAATGGAATCCCAAAACATTGAGTGCCAATGAACTTCATTAATTATGCATGGTGCAGATGGTACATTAAAGCTGTGTGTGCTTAGCAAACCTCACTCTGGGGTATAGCTGAATTGCTACTAGCTTCTAAAAGTAAGTTGTTAACTGCTTGCTTTCCTGTGTTGGAATACAGTGCTATTATCAAATATGTTCACATTATGTTGTGTAAAATAACTGAAATATGTTTTCATGTATGTTTACAATTCTCTACAATACAAACTGTCAGTTACATAAAGAAGGGGGTTAGACTTCCACAATATGCATGCATATTGGTACATGTCCATTAGCAACAAGGAACTTTGTCCCTTACGCAGTTGTATGGCTACAAACAAACCAGCCTTGTTGAAGTACAGATACAGACGGACATAACATATATCTGTAGTTAATCCAGCCTTATCAGTAATGTCTGAAGTATGTTTGTGGAGTCTGATGAATTACAGATTGTCTGCAAGCTGTATGTTCAGTGATTGATTTATGAATACTCTCTGATGCTGAATTATATAGCAGTGATTTTATTAACATTCAATGGGATATAGGCAATATTAGGATGTCTTGGCATTTAAGTTATTTTTTGAGGTAACATGTAGTCAGGACTGCATAGCAGCTCATTTTCCATTGCCATTGTATTACTGCCTTCTTTCTGTATAAATTTCAGTAATTGCATCGTGCACCCTATCATGATGGTCACATGTACGATGCTGTCTGTCAGCGACTGTAATAATGTCTGAGATGTGTCCTCCATTATTGACATAGAATTGCTAGTTGTGCTTGGATATGCATGTTAACTGTGGCAACACCATACTTGCAGTACTTCATTTGTGGCACATTGCTAATATGATTAGTCCTTCCTTATCAAAATATCCACTAATGTGAGTTCAAACACCACCTCTGCACATAAGACCTGTACAAAGTTGTTAAATGGATTGTTAGCTTTGTGTATCTATGTTGATGATGTCACAGCATATGGATCATCTCTTAAGAGATGTTTCTAATATTTACTCTGATTATCTGTACATGACAGTGATATACATCACACATTTTTTGCATAGCTATGCAATGTAAATGAGAGGTGAGCCATTCATATGATATATGTTTGTTACATTGTCATTATAAATATGTGAACCCCTGCAGGAAATCTAAGATATGCATATCACCCTCTTTTCAGATGTTAAACTGTAGTAGAAGAGGCAGTTTCTCACGTACAGGGAATGAGATTATAATATTGGTTCTGCACCAGCATAGATGCAATCTGCTTGGGCAGACAGACAATGATGTGTGGAGTGGGGAAATGAATTGTAGTCAGATCTGATGACATGAAAAATGCCAAGGGTGGTCTAAATAGATCTATGGAGGCCTGCAGATGACTTTACTGCCATGAGAGGGCAAGGAGTACCACTGATTGCAGGCCACCATTGCCTCTCCAGATGAGATAATGATGTTCCTGGCCTCCACTCATACCACCTGCCATGAACATTGGATCAGCAGGGAAGGTATTGAGGCAGGTGTGCCAGGACTTACAGATATGTCCATTGTTCACGAACAGTGCAGCACACACCAATTTTCATTGAAGGACATTATTGCACAAGTCTTAACATATTATTATATTTTTGTTACAGAGGTAGAATTATGCCATTGACATGGAACCACACATGATGTTTTCTTAGCAAAACAGTACATAAAGAACACTATCAGCAACATGTGCAATGTTGTGTTTTTCACTTGCATAGGCCCATCAGTATCTGAACATCAGCAGCACATGTCACTTAAGCATTTCCATACCCTGTTAGTGTGATCCATAGTTGCTGTGTGGCTCTGCCTCTTGTTATTACTGTGGAGCATGCTCACATATTGTTCATGTGCCATTTTAACCTACAGGTACTTTATTGCTAGACATGGCCCAGGGACCACCTACTACAGGTAGACCTTGTAAAGTTGTTCATACAGTTCTGTTATTCAGCACTGTTTAGCACACCTGTGATCTATGGTATTAATGTTGGCTTCTTCCCTACACAGATACATCTACATGATGTTTGCACCTTTTGTCACTTGTCTCAACAACCTGTTGCTGTGATACATAGTTGTTGTATGCCTCTGCCTCCTATTATAAATGTGAGTTATACTTACTTGGTTGATTAGTTGCTATGGCCACCCAGTGGTGTGAACCTTGGCTCTAGATAATTGTCACTGTTTAAGTGAAAACCCAAACCCATGTACAAAAATTGGAGAAAGGGGTTGCTGATAGACAGATGGATCTACTACAGGATTCACTTTATGTCAGATGATACGCTCCTCAACTAGGGAGGACATACCTGGTAAGGCTCTCTAGATGTTTGCTACTGTTCACTACTGATAATTGCATCTGTGCCCTTTGTGACTAATGTGGTCATGTTAACCTCCATAGGACACCTGCAATGAGAACATCACTAACATCCATCCAGTATGTATATATCTTATTTGCTGTGTGTTATACCTCAGGTTTAATTATGTATGATGTCTTGTATGTGCTTACTATTGAGTGGTATGTGCGTATTTTTTTTACAGAACAGTATCATTTCAACCTTCACTACCAGTGGTGGTGTCAGAGGAGGACATGTTAGGTGGGCTTTACTGCTTGCAATGACATTATATGTCATATGTCATTCCCCCGGATTCATGAAGCTCGGCGCAAGTCCGGCGTAAGGCTTGGGCCGGCCGTGCAGCGTAGATGGGGAGTACTCACACCATATGCATATTAATGAAGGTGTGCAGCCACCACAGCCATGTGCATAGGAAACATGTGCGAGTGCAAGGGGCGTATCGAAGTTGCGCAGGGAGGCGTGTCAATGTCGGCTTTCGAGGAGCAACCTAAACTGCTGAATATTATATTCCGCCAGCAATAGTAATCGTACCTATCAGTGTCTGTGGAGACTGAAACGTATGCAAAGCAGAGTCCCTGTGAACAGAAAATTAAGACTCAAACACAAATGCACGGTATGGAATAACGGGTCCCTACCCATGAACAAATGACAGGAAAACCGTGTGCCTGTAGTCCAACGTAGTGTTGATAGCTATACCATGTGGAAGTGAGACGTATCAGATGTTAGTGTGCCGCCAGTAGGTACGCCCAGTCCAATGGAGAGGGTCACCAGCTGACCCATAATTTGAGGGAGGGAACATAGCTGTGCAGATGTGTCCATAACAAAATACATGAGGAGAAATGTAGATATAGGTAGTGACCGTATGTCTGAATCATATCCCACAAGCCATGTAATAGTCACATACAAAAGGTATGTCCGTATTTCACATACCAAATGTGATAGGAAATAGCATATGCATGTAAGCGAAACAGAAGGAGCATATAAACGAGCCATAACAACACGGACACATACATGTAGGATGAAAGGAACAGTATGATCCGTACCGTCGACCAAGATTACCACCTGTCCCACTTTGCGAGCGACAGTCCCTCTGTGGGCAGATGTGTCCTGACACAAACATGTAAAACTGGCAAATGTCCAGAGAATATAGAACATAATTCCTCCATAGATGTCATGCAATAGTTGCATTAAACATATTTCACTGGACGTATAATACATAAATGTCATAACAAACAGAATAAGATACCGAAATGCTACAAGAATAAGCTTAGATATAGGCAAGAATTGTAAGTTCTATCTGCCGAACTGACCGTGGGTATGTGTCGGCCTGTAAAATATGCTGTGTTCACCGCAACTGTCACAGTAGGGTTGCCACCCTTACAAATGGCCAAAGTGAGACATGTTTGGTACAGACATCAGACTGTACAGGCCGACACATACCCACGGCCAGTACAAAGGACAGAACATAACTGTGTTGCCTACAGAAAAGCGTATTCCTGTAGCATTTTAGTTGTTTATTCTGTTTCTCATAACAGTCAGGTATTTCAGATACAGAATTAACTGTTTAATGGAACTATCACATAAAATATAAGAAATATGTTTGTCCTAAAATTTCAGGACATTTGCCATGTTGACAATTACATGCCAGGACACAACTGCCCAAAGAGGGACTGTCCCTCGCAAAGTGGGGCAGGTGGTAACCCTATGTCACACAGTGGCCAATTGAAAAGGTGGAAACACAACCGTTGACTGTGGGGAGGCAATGTCCACAACAGTCGGACATGTGTAAGGAATAGCTTGGACATAGGAAAAGGTGCCATCCTACCAATGAGTAGAACAGGCTGGCAAAATCTGGAAGGCAGCTGTATAATCCGAACGTGTATGTGACATAGTCGAACGGGTAGTACTCGGATACACCAACCAAGTAATGAAAGTGAAGTAAGGGCGTGTACCTATGTGCATGAGGTATAGCATGTGGAAAGCAAACATGGCAGGGTAGTCCACACAACCATAAAGGTACCTGACACATGTAGGGTAGTCAATGTGTAACTCTGGCCGTGTCATGGGCCAACAACCAAAGTAGTGCTCTATGGGGTGTGAGTAATTCGCATGTGAGGGGTGTGTGTTTAATGGTAAATTCCTCAAAGGCGATACTTGTGTCGTATGCAGAAAAGGTGAACCGGAGGTGTATGAGGGGGCAGCGGGTGAAGTGGAAAGAAACGCAACCTCATGTAAAAACAGCTGCAAGACAAGCAGACAGGCCATAGTGTAGAACACAATCCCACAAACATATGAATATGGAAATATGCGAGACAAATGTATAGATACGGCAACGTCACATACCCACAGATGGGTCCTGATGGAACTGGCCATAACAAACACAACACACCTGGATGCAAAATAGCCTACCCAGCATACCCTCCACAACACACAACCTGCCACCATACCAGAACGTCCACCAAATCCAGCAGTACTTGGTCCACTGGTTTGTTGCAGAAACAGCTACACACAGTGACCCCTATGCATATGTAGTAGGTATTGTCACCCTAGGCAGTGTCAGTATTGCAAACCATGTATCCCCTGCAGGTAAAACCCCCTGCATGTTTTCATGCAGCCACAAAATTCTTCGTTATCTAACTTGTTTTGGTCTTGACCAGTTTTTGGGATATCCCTCACGGGATGACCAACTTGTGTAAATAGTAGAATGGGTATGACGACATGATGTCCAATCCAGTAGATATCTGGACACAAGTCAGAACGTGCAGTGGAGGTCCATGACACTGTCCAGCCCTAAGTGGGCATGCATAACCTACCACCCAGGATAAAATACCTTCCCGTGATGCATGTGTCCAGACACGAATAGGAGGGAGAATATAATGCACACATTTGCAAAGTGGAAAACGGCATGAGGGCAAGGAAGACACTACGTAAACAGGTCAACCCTGATCAAGTGTGAGGGACACTGACTGTGTGCAGTCATGACTGACCATACCTGTCAACCTGTGTGAGCAAGATATCTGGACAGAGCCGTGAATATAAGTGAGACAAAGGTCCAAAATCAGGGACAATCTGTAAACATATCTCTTAGAAACATAGAATTTGATAGAATAACAGTTTGCACATTGGCATTAATGTCTGGAGTATGAAGTCTGAAACCCAACTGTCTGTCAGCACGTTCCGACTGCAGTCTTTAATGCTGAGCTACTGCTGTGCCAGAACACAACAGCGTATTACAGAGGTCCGTGCCATACCACTCAACTGTCTGGATATTCGCAGAATGACTAGGGTCACCACCTGTCCCACTTTGCGAGTAACAATCCCTCTGTAGGCAGTTGTGTCAAGACATAGCAAATGTCCTGAGAGTTTATTTCCTAATTTACTTTAATAGTCGCATAAAATGGTTATTTTATATATGAATCCTCAATATGTTATGTGAAGTAGCATAAGCAATTCAAATGTTACTAGAATAAGGTAATATATGTACAAAAAAGGTTAAAGTTCAGTACTATGCATGGCTGTAGGTATGTTTTGTCCTGGAAAATCTGACATCTCTACAGAACATGTCCCACTTTGGGCAGTCGAAAAGGTGGCAACCCTAAGAATGACCACAGGTTCGCCCCATAGTGTTGGTGTGTGCCTCCAACAATCTGCACCAGTGTGGTAAATAGCTGAGGATTGACGTCACTAAATAATGAGAAATATCCTGAGTATAAGACTCCACAACCTGCAGAAAAGTCATGCTAATGCAAAACCTAGCATTCTATCAACGTTCTAAGCTTGTAAGAGCAATCGTTAAAATGTGTCCCTAATTGTCCCCCCATCATGTAGGTTTTGCACAGGTTCGATGCTCTAAGAGGTTGAGAGGTATGGTACATACATATTTACAGGAACAGCCCTTCACACTTGTGTAATGTACAACTGCATACCTGTAGTCACTTCATGTCCAAAAATAATAATCCCCGTATGACTGTATACAGGTAATAGTCAAATGTGAATGGGAACACCCCTCACCGTGGAGTATGGACTGTAACAACCTCACCCATAATATGTAATGCCAACAGAATAAGCTGCTGACAGGTGCCCAAACACCTGTGTCTATAAACACAGGTAAAACTTAAAAATAGGGAGATAATCCCTGTCCATATGCTTCGTCTGACATTTCACCTCGGCCAGGGAAGTTCCGTTCACCAGGTGGACAAGCCAAAACCCAGATCACTACATGAACACCCTGACAAAAAAAGACCTGTATGTGGCTGGACTATATGCCTTGGTGTTCTGCATATCCTCGGAGTGATTAACAATGCAGCCGGAGTCCACAGCAGTAGGCAATAGGGAATGTGTAATATGTAGTACCACCTTTTTAACAGCAGGAGAATGGATGCCTGTGTCGTAGGTGAAGCGATGAGGCATATGTTGATGTAGCTAAGTACTATGGGTATGCATATCAATGAGGGAGAACACCAATAGAATAGTGGCCGATGTGAATGCAGTCCCGGTTGACCTACGACCACTGCACATATAACTTGAAAGTGTAATGAAAGCGTTCGTGCAGTACACACATTTAAATACGTAAAGGTGAACGTGTGTTTCGCAGTAGTCCATAAACTGGAATACAGATATGTAACTGTTATGGTCAGAATTATGAAAGTTCATGGAAGCACAATTATCTATGAAACATATGTAACCCACAATAAGGATATGCAAGTGCGCCTGCGCGTGTGTAATCCGCTCACAGAATAGAAAATGAATGGTGTTTTCCCCACGTTCTATGTACATGGCTCATACCTGTTAAACCCATAAAGTAAGAAACCGGACAAAGCCATAACAACAACTGGTACAAATAGGGACAATCCCCAGATATTGCCCTAACAAACATAGAAAGTGGATAGAATAACAGGTGTGTCACTAGCATGGATTCTCTGAAGGGTATGAAGTCGTAACCTGAAATGTCTGTCATTATTTACCAATGTCAGTCTTTAATGATATGCCACTAACTTGCCAGATAGACACAAGGTTATGAAAAATGGGCCAAAGATAAGAGGCAAACAGCTGTACATGCAGCGGAAATCTGTACAGTTGAAAGGTATGATATGGAGATATATATACACATATATCCACAGACATAATCCAAAGCAAATTACGAGATGAGGACTGTACAGACATATGTACATATGTACATATATATATATATATATATATCTATACACACACGATACATGAATAGATATATACACAACAAACATATGTCCCTGTACATATAACACATGTACATAAATAGGTCATGGTATAGCTAATATGGATAGACAGACAGACATGCATGAAAGGAGACTACACCGATGGTTTCCAAACCATTGCCCGGAAAGTACCAGTGTGACAGGGCCTGCAAGTTCTACACGTTAAACATGAATATAGGTGTCCTTTGCAGGACCCCAAAAATTGATCCTGTATGAAGTGCGAACCGTCATTGATGCAAAAGAAGTCACACCTGCAACTACGATATAGGTGTACATGCAACAGTAGCAGGTGCAAGGGTAATAACACATGGGTCGATTGAATGTATGACGTACAAGCTGATATCTGCAGAGTGGGGAGTGCTCGGAAGTGTCCGCACACTTTATTATCGCTCACATTAAACATGTCTAATGGGTACAGTGGAGGTGTGTCAGGTATGGGAATCATGGGTATGCAGAATTGGGCCAAGGTGTTGGTTGGCACAGATCTATTAGGTACGCCCCATGGGAGTGATCAATATACCTATGTGGGTATAGCACACGCCTACATTCTCCAAAAAGGTGCAACCCATCTACTGGATATTGTGTAAACCATTGGGGGAAGACATAGGGACCTATATCAGTGTCATGTAGGCGATACGACCAAGATGGTAACCATACCTGTCAGAATGTCAGAATAAGACAGCTGGACTAAGGCATAGTACACGACAGACAAATAGGGACTATATTAAATATACCTCAGACAAAGTCAGACCGTTGATAGAATAATTGCGTAGTCAGGAATACGAATGTTATGAGAGTTAGTAATCATGAAATAGAAATGTCAGTCATGATTACCTAACCGCACAGTCTGTCATGGCTTGCCAGCAATCTACCAGAAAGGCACATTATCATGACAAATGTAACAGAATCATAGGTCAAACTCCAAGGTGTATACCCATAATGTGTACAGGTGAGAGGTATGAAGGTAACCTGTCCTAATGAAATGTACAGAACTAGTGATACTAGGTGGACAGGTGAGAAGAAAGACATCAGGACAAATGACAAAACATGTACAAGTCATAAGCATGTTTGTCCACAAATGTGAATTACAATGTATGGCCTGTGAAAGTCAATGTGGAAGGGTAATAGACTCAAAAGACATGTGTCCCTCAGGGTGTCATGCAGTGTCACCGATACAGTGTCCAGTCCCCCATACTCGTACGTGAGCTCTGCCACTGACGGAAAGCGCAAATACCAGCATACACATAAGGTACATGATGGAATAATTAGTGTGGATAAGCACCTGTTGGCCTGTGTGAGGAATATAACCCAGTGGGTGGATGTGCCCTGCAATAGGAATGTAATGGTAACTGGCCTGTGATGGCGCCATGTATTGTGTGTATTGGCGTAAGGAAATTGATGTCCAGTATCAGAAACATACCTCGCAACTGTACGAATGTGCAGATGTATGCCTCATATGTGTGGTGTGTTCCTCTCACAATCTGTACCTGTCTACCAAATACCTCAGAACTGACGTCATTAAATAATGATAAACATATGTGTTTAAGACCCCAAATCCCTCGGAAAGGTCATACTAATGCAAAACCTATAATACTGTCAACTATCTACATTTGTAAGAGCAATATGTAGAATCTGCTCCTATCTGTCCCCCCATCATGTTAGGCTTTGTACAGATGTTTTGCACTAGGAGGTTGATAGGTATGATCAGAAACAGATACATGTCTGAGGAAACAGCATTATCGACTGCAAGATAACTCAGAAGGTATGAAAAGTGCTGCAGTAGGAAGTTCATCCGCAGGTATGTGCTGACATGTCAAATGACACAGCAGTCTACAGGAAGTACCTATAGGGTGTCACCTTTATTAATGATGACATTGGGACATACCCACAGCCATGCATACACCACAAATAGACATAGCACACAGCAAAGCCTAGGCCATGATACATGAAGCCTCCGACGTGTATGGATTGAGTGAGAGTACAGCAAGGAAAGATGACTGCCAGGCTATTCAGCAAACACCTGCAGGGGCGTGCAAGACCGCCCGTAACACGAACATTGGACGGACAATGTTGGGATTTGCAACATACCCCATTTGTATGTGTAAGCTATGCAAATGATGTAATTATAGGGTTGCCAACTTTCCAAATGCCCAAAGTGGGACATTTGTGCTACAAACATCAGATTTTGCAGGGCAAAACATACCCACGGCCAGTACAAAGGACAGAACTTCAGTGTTTTGCCTGAACAAAAGTTTATT
Organism: Protopterus annectens; assembly: GCF_019279795.1. Classification (NCBI taxonomy): domain Eukaryota; kingdom Metazoa; phylum Chordata; order Ceratodontiformes; family Protopteridae; genus Protopterus; species Protopterus annectens. Next base: position 1,216,362,936 of record NC_056746.1, read on the forward strand.
CTTGTAGCATTTTAGTTCCTTATTCTGTTTATTATAACATTTAGGTGTTTCAGATACAGAATAACTGTTTAATGCAACTATTACATAAAATATAGAAAATAATTTTGTCCTAAAATCTCAGGACATTTGCCATTTTTTCACATTTTTTTGCAGGACACAACTGCCCAAAGAGGGAGTGTCCCTCGCAAAGTGGGACAGGTGGTAACCCTACGTAATTACGCGATACATGAAACAGTAAGCTGTCCGTGCAAGAGCAGAGTTATGTGCAGAAATGTACCCGGATGTTATGCGACTAACGTTTTGCACTTTGCTAAATGGAGCAATGACAGCTGCAAATACAGTATGAATACAGTCGAAGAAGCATGCCAATGTCCAAGTCCAAGGCCAGTGGCGGCTTTGTCCATTGGATATCAATGAACCAGTTGTTGTATTCCCCCGATCCCTGGTGTGGAAGCATAGCGCAGCACCACGAGAACGCGCTGCGCTTCAAAACAAGACATATGGATAATATACATACAAAATGTAGGTTTAGCTAGATGTTAGTACACCATGCAGATGAATGGCAAGCTGGAGACAACATGACTACTGCGTACTGGTACCTATGTGTGGAAGCTCTCTGTCAGAGATGTAACGAAGCATTTGTAGGCAATGTGAGGCAAGTGAGGCTGAGGATAGTGAATCACAACATGTCATGCCATATGGGCTAAGCCTCTACATTGTAGTGTAGGTTAAGGGGACTATTAGAGTAGAAGATAGGTGACAACAGGAGTGTGTATGTACAAAACACTGTAACCTCACCGGAGCAGTGTCACATGTGTGCTGTCAGTACTCAGTGGAAGAGGCGTGTCATGAGCTATCCTAGGGAACATCAGGAGACTGACGGTGTATGCCATGGATACCACCGATGTGACCTGCAAACCTGCCCACAGTGTGTCTGCGCCCGTGGGTGCCAGTATGCCCGTGTAAGCATGTGTGTGCATCTGTTAGCCCATATGCGCATGTGGAAGAACGAGTAAGCTAGTGTACGAATGGTGAAGCCCGTGTAATGTCGTGTATGCATTTGTAAGCAGGTATACATGTGCACTACACACATTACACACGTACTGCACACACAGACACACATGCTGCCAATACTACACACATCAGTGAAATGGCACATGGATGGAGACTACATCATCAGAGGTAACAGTGCTGTAAACTATGCCACAGTGATGGTCATAGCTGCAATGCATCATGCCTGCTGAAGTACACCTGGATGTAACACACTGTGTTTTAACAGCATGCTAACATCAATACAGTGGAATAAAGCCACTGTGTGCAGCAGTGCCAGGTTAGTCAGATCCTACATCAATGTTACACATCACAGGTGGTGGCACAGGTGACATCATATGCACAGGGTGTGGTGTTAACATGTCCAGAGCTGTCATAGAGCCATCCAATGTACACATAGGTGTGTGTGTGTGAGGGACAATGGTTATTGCATAGCCCAATGGTGGTGCAATGGGTGTGTGTATGTGATAGCCGTTGCTGTTTGTGGTAAGTGTGTGTGTCTGCATATACACAGGTACAGCATGTGTCAGCCATATACAGGAGGTTGTGGGACAGTCACAGACCATACCTGCCAGGCTGTAGAGATCCCCATTACTGGCCATGGACACCCCTCCATGCATCCAACACAACCCAGTCCTGCACCTGTCAATGTCTACACATACAGTCCTGGGATCTGTACCACAACCTGTGGATAAACATGCGTCTGTAATGTTAACCTGGGGTGCATAGAATTGACAGTTACTACAGACGGATATGAGCCATACTCACACTCCAATGTAATAACCACTGCTGACTGTTGCAGAGACCTGCATACGACCAATCAAAGGTGCTGCACTAACATTGTTTCCAATGCCCGTGTAATACCCAGCAACACAATAACCGGTCACTACACATGTATAACCCACGATCACTACAGCACACAGTATGTGCACTATCACAGAGCCATAGCAGATGTACATACATCCAGGGTGCTCACGTAAAGACAATGCAGCACAGTCAAGAGTGATAATCCCAACATACAGATCTATATACAATATATATATATATATATATATATATATATATATATATATATATATATATATATATACACACACACACACACATATATATATATATATATATATAGCTATATACATACATATATCTATATATATATATATATATATATATATATATATATATATATATATAGACATATATATATGTAAATAGATACACACACACACACACACACACACACACACACACACATAGCAGGGTTGGGAGCAGAACATAAATGTAAGCACTGTACCACACGACAGCATTACGCAGTTACAAAATGCTCTACCGTGATCAGTGGATCACATGATTCACACAGGCACACGTCTAGCCTGCAGACAGCAGCATCAAAGGCAAAGACGCTGCACGGATGTTATGGAGAGTGAACACTGTCAAAGCAATGTACTGTTGTCATGCAGCTGGAAACACACACACACACGCACACACACACACTTGGCAGAGCTGGGAGTTGAACATACACCTAACTTCCCTAACACAACAGCATGACGCATTTACAGAATGTGCTACTGACATTACTAAGCACAGCAGTCCCAGAGGCAAACATCTAGATGTGTGTCATCATCCGCAAAGGCAAAGACGTCGGTAGCAAACTGCTGTGTTGTGCGGCGTCTAAAAGCAAGACTGAGTCCCCAGGCAGATGGGAGCATGCGCACAAACACACACACACACCCACACACACACACTTGGCAGGCTGGGAGTCGAACATATGGCGTGAATGACCAGAGACGTACCTCCCTGGACTACATGAAAAGAGACATAGAGGAGCTCTCTGATTATGTAGCCCAGGCTGGTATGACCCTGACCCTGAGCAGCATCTTGCCCTCACCAAGAATGATGCCACAATACAAAGACAAGATAATCAGCTTTAATAATTGGCTCAAATACTGGTGTCATTGTAGGGGGATCCAATGTCTGTCTGCTTGGGATGACATGCTTGACAAGCCACGCTGCTTCGCAAGGGACGGCTTGCATCTGTCACCACTGGGCTTACGGATATTGGCTAAGGCTCTTGCCACCCCCATAGTGCCTTTTTTAGGCAAGGCTCAAAAGACAAACCCACCTCCTTAGAAAACAAAAATGGAAAAAAATTAAGGGTAATGCTGCTCAACGCCAGAAGTCTAAATCTCAAGATGCAGGCTCTCAAAGCACTCCTCAGTATGGAGAACATTGATGTCTGTGCAGTAACTGAAACCTGGTTCAAGGCTCCTGAGAGCACTCCAGCGCTACCAGGCTATACCTTGTATCATGCTTTTCGGCCCCAAAACTTGGGCCAAACCAAAAAGGGAGCGGGAGTGTCCATATTCATCAAGGACACCCATACCTCCAGGTTAGTGGCAACACATGAAGCATCAGAGACCATCAAGGTGCAACTAACCGTAGGCAAAACTGCTATACAACTGGTAGCATGTTACAGACCACCCTCCCAATCTCAGGAACCCCATTCAGCCTTCCTGAAGACATTGGAGGATATGAATGTCTCACCAAACACCATCATATTGGGAGACTTCAACTACCCTAACATAGACTGGGTGCATTATTCTAGCCCAAACACCCTAGCCCAAAGGTTCCTGGAATTCATAAATTCAAATGCAATGGAACAGCTAGTCACCTCTCCCACAAGGGGAGATAATATACTAGACCTGATCATCACAAACATGGGGACAAAGTGCTCCACACGAAGTATACCCCTCACTAGTGAGATCTGACCACAAACTAATCACCCTGCATATACATATCCCACCTCCACCCCCAACACAAAAGACTACAGTGAAAAACTTCTCAAAAGCCAACTTTACACTTCTTAAAACTGAGATGGTATCCTTTAAGCCCACTGGGCCAGTGGAAACCACATCCCACAATGCAGAATCCTTCACAAATGCTTTCTATGGACATCTCCAAGAATGCATGGATCATGCAATCCCAAATAAAACCAAGACCCTCTCCACCAAGGGCAGGCGTCCTGTCTGGTGGATTCCAGCCATAAACAAATTGTATAACAAAAGAAGAAAGCTACTGCACGACAGAGCAAAATCCCATGAAGAGAAGGCATCTCTGATCAGCACTAGTAGAAAGCTACGTTCTCTCATAAAAACATCCAAGGCCAACTTTGAGAGAAAAATCGCTATGGACACTAAAGATAACCACAAGGCCTTCTTCTGCTATGTTAGAAACCTGGGCAGAAACCCTTAGATATGTTCAGTTAGTTCACAATGACAAAAAATACACTGAACCCACAGATATTGCCAACATTCTGGCAGACAGGTTCAGTGCAAATTTCTCCCCTCCCTCACCCCAAAAGAAGAAATACTTATCCCAGCTGAATGTAACCTCCCTGTCATCTCAGATGTCCAGGTGAGAACCGCCCTCAGCAAAGCTAAAAACACAGCATCAATGGGACCTGATGGTATCCCGGGTTGCGTGCTACGTGAACTCCAAGAGGAGCTAAACCCACACATAAAAATGCTATTTAACCTTAGCCTTACTACAGGATATGTACCTGAACACTGATGTACAGCAACAGTAGTCCCACTCCACAAAGGAGGCACCTCTACAGACCCTCCGCCCCATAAGCTTAACCAGCCTGGTCTGCAAAGCTATGGAAAGAATCATTATGGAACTCATAAACAGAGACATTGGGGACTTACAGACACTTGATCCCACCCAGTTTGGCTTTGTAAAGGGCAGATCCTGCCTTCTGAAGCTGGTTGACTTTTTCGAAACAGTCACTAGAGCCACTGACGAGGGCAAAGCAGTCCATACAGCCTACCTGGACTTGGCTAAAGCTTTCGACACAATACCCCACTGAGGCATCATAGACAAGCTCAACAGCTTAAATGTAAATCCATATGTCACAAGATGGGTTGCAAACTGGCTAAGGGATAGAACCCATAAAGTCAAAATCGCTGGAGCCATGTCAGACTCAAAGCCAGTCACAAGTGGTATCCCACAGGGCTCTGTCCTAGGACCCCTCTTGTTCGGCATTTATTTCTCAGATGTGAAAGCAAACATGGGAGGTTTGTGGCTGACAAAGTTCGCAGATGACTGCAAACTAGGCGCCATAGTCGATACACCAGCTGACACATACATCCTACAGAAAGGCCTCACTGAAATGGACAACTGGTGCCGGAGTCATGGCCTTAAACTAAATGCCAAAAAATGTATAGTCATCCCCTTTGGGAAAAACAAAGTACCCACAAATTATCACATAGACAGTAACCCACTGAGTATGGAAAAAGTAATCAGAGACCTGGGGACCCAAGTCGATAGTGACCTCTCATTTAACACCCACATTGCCAAAGTGGTTAGAAAGACTTTCTACCTTGCCCACCTTATCATGAAGGGATTCACATCCAGATCAAAGGAGGTCATTGTACCCCTATACTCCTCCCTTATCAGGCCCATGATTGAGTACAATGCCCCATTTGGTATGTACCTCACCTGGCACTTGCAACAGCTAGAGAGACCCCAAAAGTACCTCACCAAGAGGATCAAAGGTCTCCAACATATGTCATATGCTGCCAAACTAAAGAAACTCCAGCTCTATTCAGTAGCATACCGCCTACTCAGAGGTGATCTGTGCCTGACGTACAAGGCCATGTCCAATCAGGAAATGATGGACATGCTCCACCTCAAAAAATCCAAATCCATCAGAACCACGAGAGCTAAAGATTTAAACCTCAGCACAAATATGAATAGGACATGCTGGAGGGACAGATTCATAACTCAGAGGCTTCCCATACTCTGGAACAGAATCCCAGCTCATGTTAGGCAGAGCCCCTCACTGACTCTCTTCAAGAGATATCTTGACGAGTGGATGGGAGATTGTAGGTTTACCCCAGGAGTCATCTCTGTGTCACTACTAGAAAGAGGCACAGTAAACTAATTCTATTATGTAAGGGGGTCTTCACTGTGTCACTACTAGACAGAGGCACAGTATTCTAAATCTATTCTGTACACTTTTGTACCATTACATGGGGTGGCAAAAGCCACATCACTATGGCTAGGCTTATAAATGCCCCAGGGCAGATAGCCTAGTACTAAACTATGAAACTATGAAACTATACACCTAAGTACCCTAACACACTACAGCATGACGCATTTACAGAACGCGCTACCGATATCACTAAGCACAGCAGTCCCAGAGGCAGACATCTAGGTGCATGTCATCATCTGCAAAGGCAAAGACGTCGGTAGCAAACTGCTGTGTTGTGCGGCATCTAAAAGCAAGACTGAGTCCCCAGGTGGACGGGAGCATGCTCGCAAACACACACACACACACACACACACACACACACACACACTTGGCAGGGCTGGGAGTCAAACATACACCTAAGTACCCTAACACACTACAGCATGATGCATTTACAGAACACGCTACCGACATTACTAAGCACAGCAGTCCCAGAGGCAGACATCTAGGTGCGTGTCATCATCCGCAAAAGTAAAGACGTCGGTAGCAAACTGCTGTGTTGTGCGGCGTCTAAAAGCAAGACTGAGTCCCCAGGCGGACGGGAGCATGCGCGCAAACACACACACACACACACACACACTTGGCAGGGCTGGGAGTCGAACATACACCTAAGTACCCTAACACACTACAGCATGATGCATTTACAGAATGCGCTACCGACATTACTAAGCACAGCAGTCCCAGAGGCAGACATCTAGGTGTGTGTCATCATCTGCAAAGGCAAAGACATCGGTAACAAACTGCTCTGTTCTGCGGCATCTAAAAGCAAGACTGAGTCCCCAGGCAGATGGGAGCATGCGCGCAAACACACACACACACACACACACACACACACACACACACACACACACACACTTGGCAGGGCTGGGAGTCGAACATACACCTAAGTACCCTAACACACTACAGCATGACGCATTTACAGAATGCGCTACCAACATTACTAAGCACAGCAGTCCCAGAGGCAGACATCTAGGTGCGTGTCATCATCCGCAAAGGCAAAGACGTCGGTAGCAAACTGCTGTGTTGTGCGGCATCTAAAAGCAAGGCTGAGTCCCCAGGCAGATGGGAGCACGCAAACACACACACACACACACACACACACACACACACACACACACTTGACAGGGCTGAGAGTCGAAAATACACCTAACTACCCTAACACACTACAGCATGACGCATTTACAGAATGCGCTACCGACATTACTAAGCACATGGACAACACACACAACACATATGTACATATCATAGCTTTTGCTGTCCACCATGCAGACAAGTGGCTACAGCAATCATACACACGCAAATGGAAGGTGGGTCCATGGCTGTTGAATGCTAACAGTACATAAGGCAGCAATGTTGACCGAGGACACATTCCCTCTGTACTAGTTACCCATGACACCCATCATATCATACAACAGTCCATGTGTTATTTATGTCAACAAACATGTCCACCAATTTCAATGCATACAAACATGGCTACATGACAGGCATGTAGGACCAACACACATGTACAATCTGTAGTGTGCATGCAGCTACCATGCATGTGCAGTAGCTGATGTAAGTAACTCATCTGTGCCTAACTACAACTTGCAGTTGCAATGCAGCCCCATCATTGACACCTGTATATGGTGACATACTGACAGTACGGTAGGATGTACAGCAGGTATGGATGGATGTGTGTACATAAAGAGGTGATCCACCTGTATAGATGGATGTTTGCCGGGGACGGCTCACAGGTGTGTCACATGCCATCCTGCCATTACATGTGCAAACAGTACGCTATGTTACCGTTACTTGACAGTGGAGACATAGAACCTACACAGCGGTCAGGTGTTACCGACAGTACGTCACTTGACACCTGTAACACTTACATCCTCCCATGTGCATATAGCAGCACAATTGCCGAAGGTAGTGTTGGTACACATAATGCGGCCAATACTGCTGCATGTCTGTCAGACGTATCATCATATAGCAGGTGTATCATTCACAGTACTGCCATGTGTGATTGCTTGTGTGACCATATATGCCACATATGGTGGGGAATACATCCCAATTGTTACACACCCCTGTACACTGTTGTAGAGATCTGTACATACTGCAGTGTGGAAAGCATGATGTAGGCAGGTGTGGTGTGTGTATCACACACATCAGCTATCCATATGTGTATGACATGTGTGGTCTCCACAGTGTGTGTATGTAGGTATGTATGGCTGTCTGGTGCTTGAAGTGAGGGTGTATGCTACCATACAGAACACACAGGATCCCTAACCCCTCATGGTGATGCAGTCCACTACCATGTAGATGCCATCGGTCTCAGCCACACTGGCTACCTGTACATGTTCTTTCTCTGTGTCACGTCTTGTGGGTTCACAGTACTGTGATGGTGATGACCACATAGGCATGGGTCCTCAGCTCAACACTATGGGATGTGCGTTATAGTGTTGTTGACCCCATGAGTGTGAGCATGTTCCTGTAATGTGACAGGGTATTACTGTTACACAGTGAGGCCTCATGCTATCAAGTGGCCTCTAACATTATCATTGGCCAGACCGCTGTGTACAACCCATGCACCATGTCAACATACCTGTGATGTGACCTGGTATGGATGTCACGTCTCTAGCCACTGTAGCCTATTAAACTGCACACATGCTTCTGGATCAGTATATGTGTGGACATCTGTGTTATGTTAGACTTTCCAACAGTCAGGCTGAGGCTACGTATAGCATGCTGATATTGCCATATGTGCTTGTGAGTACTCCACAGTTACACATGGGGACTGCAAACAGTGCTACCTGTAGGCACATGCAAGTAGACTACAAGGAGGGAACTAGGGCATCATTACCAACATGCTGTTACTGTTGTTACCGAGACACATACTGTGAACATATAACAATGCATGCTAAACCTGTACTACATGGTATGTCTGGTGCGTGTCAACAGTACACAACTAATGTAATATACACGTCTCTCACTATTCACACACAACTAATGTAATATACACTTCTCACTATTCTGTTCACCCTGTGCATCAGACCATTTGAGCATGTCCCTGCACCAATGGTGTGGACGACAGGGATGCAGCACAGACTTCATCATATGCACAGGTTGATAATGTTTGCCAGGGGCATAGGCTGCACCAATGGATGACATCTTGTGTGTGGGTAAGGGCCAGTGATATGATTGGACATGTCTGTTCAGTATGCATGTGAGTGTTGTGGTGCCCTACAGATGTCTTTGCTGTGTGCGTGTATGTGTGCGCACAGTACTGCCTTTTTTGAGGCCTACACAGGGTATTATTGACAGCTCCAGATTGTACAGACCAGGTTGCACAGCTCACTGTGTCCGGCCACGGCCACGTGACCTGTGCCTGCCAGGGGTTGCACAGGCACTACCAGGCGGAGGTACAGCTTGGCTACTGTCTGACGACACATGTCCACTGGAACCGTGTCCACACTGGGAACATCCAGGGCCACGTCCACGTGGCCTGCTGTGTCCTGGTGTGGACAGCGCAGCACCAGCTGCACTGCTACTGCTACCGGCACTATGGGAGTGGGCATGTGAGGTGGCATGCTCATGTTGACCTGCACTAGGTGGTGTAGCTGGTCCACGTGGCCTACACCTCACTCCTACCAGATGTTCCAGCACAGACAGCTCATGCTCACGGAATGCCATGCCACGGTCAAGGGTTCCAACCATGTCACCCAATTGCCTGTCCAGAACATCAGCAATCTGCTGTTGAGCATTTGCCAATGCCTGGATGTTGTCATTTAGGGTACAGATAGCAGCCCTCTGCAGCCTCTGCCCTTCTCTGTTCTGCCATTCAGCACGTGCCTGTGCCGCCATTACAGTCTGGAACATGCGTCTAATGATACCAGCTGTTGCACTCTGTCCTGCAGGTGCATGTCTGCCAGAGGTCCTCCTATGAGCAGCACCGGCCACATGCCTGTGTGGCACATCTGCAGTCATTACACTGACACCATGGTGTGTAGACACACCTTCTGTAGCCACCACACGTTCCTGTTCCACGCTAACAGACGCTGACTGTCCTTCCTCTGTGGCCACTGGTGATGCGGTATGTGTTGGCAGCAGAACTGTGTGCGGGGAAGAGGGGGACATAGCTGGGATGGCAACCATTGGCACAGATTCTGCCCCTGACAACCCTGCCTGTACCTCATGCATATGTTCATCACTGCTAGTATCTGTGGGGACACTAACATCAGATGGACCGCAGGAGGGTAACGCACCTACATCACCTGTGAATGCAAAGAAAGACTATAAATTACAATAGACACACAGACACACACACAGACACACACACACAGACACACACACACACACACAGACACACAGACACACTCACACACACACACACACACACACACACACACACACACACACACACACACACAGGCACACACAGACACACCATGCATGTGATTTGACAGATGGCATGCAGCATGCCTGTGATACAGCAGAGGACATGCAGCTCAGACATTAATAGTGTTAGTAAGCATACCTCCCTGGGGTGCACACTACAGCAAGCAGGTGTCATATCAGTAACCATGCAGTTCACACAATCATGGTAGTATGCATGCATCCCCGTGTTACACCATGTGGACTAGAACAGGATAACAGTACACATGGCTGACGTGACCTTGACATGTAATCTGCTGACGTGTGCATTAACATGCATACATGTCTGACACAATGGTGTCCTGACACATGTACAGCATCGTAATGGGAATCACATTGCGGTGTTGTCTGTATGCCCTACAGATAGAATGCATGTTTAGCAAATGTGCATGAGCATGGAAGGGTAGTGTAAGCCATCTACATTGCTATACAGTGTGAAGTACAGACACTGTGCCATTGCATGGCTTCATGAGGCATCTATATTGCTGTACAATGCATAATATGTACACATTGCATAGCCATAACTGCATGCATACCCATGACATAACTGTGGATTATGACCCACGATGCTGAGGTGTATACACACAAAACCATGCTGTGTCAAGTGACAGGTCACTGGAGGACCTACAGATGACACCCCTGCACAACAACTACAGGGTCTTAGCTGCCTGGCAATCATGTCCACACATAGCGGACATGTCAATTCACCATTTCCCACATGACATTGATGTACCACACACACGAGGTGCACAGCTAATGGTGATGTCCTACAGCAGCAAGGGAAATGTACAGTATCTGTGGCCTGATGCGGTATCAATGTCTGCGGAAGCTGTACAGGTGACTATTGTCATGCTATGACACAGTCGTGGTGTTCAACAGATCTTATATGGTAGACTTCAGTGACACCTCCACTAGCTGTGCACAGGCATTTAGGGTGTCCAGTGTACCACATCAACTGTATAATCAGTCAACTAAGGCTATAATTGGACCATGTGTGGACAATGTGCAACAGGGTGTATACACATCACATCTACTGTGTGGCTACGTGTCTCTGGCCATCCCCCATAGCCATGTGTGCACATGTGTTGGCCAAATGTGTGTGATGGCCATCTATCTCACATGTCTGTGTTGTCCCATATGACATACACCCATAGATGTCAGATATGTCACCATCCACAGGGCTATGCAGACAACGGGTTGTATGTTTGGTATGTGGGGTATGGGTCATGGGATAGTGTGACAATATTGCAGCCAGAACACTACGTGTCTGGGACATGTCAGATGGCACATCACAATGTGTGCACCCAATGCAGGGGCATATAACACAATGGTGACACCTGTGGGCTGCCCATATCACAGCTCACTGTGTGGTACTGTTTGCATACCACACATGTTGTTCCAATGCATACTACATATGCCTCCATTGTAGAACACCTCCACCGTTGTATGCACAGCTGACCACACATGTAGCAATGACAACTACTGTGGTTTCAAGTCGGTGTATCACTTCGTCTGTATATATTGCACATGGGTTGCCTGCGTGAATGATGGGTGATGCGACCTGTATATCGTGACTGGAACAAACATCAAGTGTGCAACTGTTAACTGGCCACATGGCAAATAGATCTATGCTTTAACATGCCTGATACTGATGACAGTCTCACCTGCAATGGACTCATGTCTGTGCGGCACGCCAGAGGTACCTGTATAGGGGTGACACAGCAGTATGAACATTATCCATGACTGTATGACAGCCACAGGGTGCACTGTGCATGTTAACACATCTGCCTGTATAATAGCATATAGTATGCACATGTGTGCATACACAGGGTAGCATAGTGTAGTATGCAGCATGTGTGTCCACATACCTTGCATATATTGTTACTTTACATAATGTACAGTGACACATGCAACTAAATGGGATATAATAGCCATATGTACAGTACTGACTTACCGGGCAACTCCAGGCTCATTGGTTGGGAAACACCCACCTCCATGATGGCAGCTAGTGTGTGTGGATGCTGTTCTGAGGGTGTCCCCAGACTGGCCAGTAGCTCCTCGGTGTGTGTGAGTGGGGGCTGGGTTGGTGGCCCACCACCTGTTCCACCTTGTTCCCTGGCGATTGCAGTGGCATGCTGTTTTGCATGTCATATCAAGTCCATGCAGTGTCTGCGCACCTGCTGGTAGGTGCGGTTATGGCCACCCACATCGTTCACCCTCCTGCGTAGAGCCTGCCACAGGTTGTCCCACTGCTGGGCATGCTGTGGCACATGGCTGAACAACACCTCGTAGTTCTCATGGAGGTACGGGATGAGGACATCATCCTCCTGGCGGCTGTACACTGGAAGGCGTATAAGAGGCATTATCTGTAAGACATAATGATGGTGACAGGTCGCAGTTTCAGAGATGTACAGAGATACTGCTGCACATACATTTCTATGACATCTAGTACATCTGCACATTTATCTTTGTAAATCATCATGACACTGACATGACTGACGTGTTTGTGTCACACACATTTAACACCCGTTATGCATTGGATATCATCACCATATATGTGTGTCACCTCATTACAGTGTTCATACTCCATGTGAATGTTGTCTTGATGTGGGCATGTCTATTTGCCTGCACTGGTGTTCTTACCTATCTGCACATGCCTGGATGTGTCCACGGTAATGCTGTTGACCTTGATGCTGTGTATATGTCACATATCAACACAGACACAACCTTAATGGACTTGAGCAGTGACAATGCACCCATATGCATGGACACCTGTACATGCATGTGTTTTGCCATATACATCTACACAGCACTGTACATCTGTTCAACATCCTGCCACGGATCGCCTGTGTTCCACATGTGATAGACATGGGACAATGGCTAGTCGGACATCATTCACAGGGATTGTTATCAACCATAGCATGTATGGGCAAGGTTTCCTAGCTGTAACAGACAGCCATTATGCCACCACGAGGTGCATCAGTGCCACATTACTGATCCGGACAGTTGATACTACATCTAACATGCGGCCATCACACCATGTATGACTGGGATGACATGTGCAGCTGTGATGGACAGGGTTGCATGGTTTGGCGGGAGTATGTCACATGTATGGCACAAGGATCTGTCCAGCATGTAGCGATCCTAGTATTAGGACGGTGGCTGTCCATGACGTATGTCTTACAGATCAGGATATGGACATGTAGCATGTCCATCATCATGATGTAGCAAATGTCTTTATGCAAGATAGACAGCATGCTGCATAGTGGAGGTGAGGATTGTGAGGGTTGGTATCACCCATCCATGCATGGCCATTACCCCTTAAAGGTGATATGTGATCCAATATTGGTCACCCCAGTGCTGTATATGCCTGTCCAATGATCTCTGTGCTCATGGATGGCACCATGTCATGACATGGTTATCTCGTATGACTACCCAAGGGGCCTGGAGATGTCACCAAGGCAGGGAGGTGTACTGCACAACACCATCCCTTACACAGTGTCCATAATGTTGACCACAGCCTAGGTGGTAGTTAATGGGTACAGGGATGTTCACCTAGTGGTGACAATGCTGATATCATCCATCAGAATGTGCACATATGTCACACACCTCACCCACACAGCCCATTCTGTATGTTGTTCACAACACTGACACAGCTATTCCTCATAGGTCATGGCCATTCACATCCTTACATACACAGATGCCTAACATTTGTCTGTGTGGTATGGGCTACAATGAGGGTGGAGTACAACACATTAACCCTGTTCTACTGTAGCTGGCACTGGTGTGATATGCACATGTCACTCTGGCACCTTTTGTAGTTGTGAGTCTGTCAACAGGCCACTGGTAGAACACTCCTGTGACATACAAAGGTATTTGTAATCATACATCCATACTGTCTTGTACAGCTGTACTGCTAACATCTACAGTGATAATGGTTCATGGACATGCACACCATACTCAGCAGGGTTATAGTGCGGTGCCACCCATTATGACTGTCACCACTTGTGGGTTGATATTATCCAACACCCTATCTGTATTGTATGGTCATGCTAGGCACTTGTTCAGAACTTGTGAGCATGTCATGAGCTACTGATTAATATAGCACACATTCCACACCATTTCCCACAGGTACACTGGCTGTCCTAAAATTTCCAGCTTGCTTATGGTACAACAGCTGTTGTACACACGTAACGCACATATCCTGTGAGACATTGTTGTATATACAGGCATGTCCAACTGCCACGTACCAGTGCTATTGCCTGTCTATATGATGGATATGTCGTACATATGGCAATAGAGCAATTGTCTCATGTACACATTCAATGCTCACCTCCCAACATATGACACTACAGCCTGTGGGGGATGCACTTATGCAGCCCTGCTGGGGGCAATGCTGTCACCAACCCTGACTGCACCTGACAGTCATGTGGGGATGTGTAACATTTGCAACACACCCCACTCATCACATAGTCTCACATGATCTCCACCACAGGCCACACATACGAGGACGACTTGTGCAGTACCTCTCCATACTCTTTGTAGGCACCAAAGGCAGCCCCCATCACAGAACACAACATCACCAACTTATAGCCCACAGACTCATGTGTGTCCATCACATACAGCCAATAGGGTGTTATAACATACACAACATACCAGTCATAGGTAACTCCGTAGGGGGTCACACTGCAGTTCCACACAGCAGGCTACACAAGGTGATAGTCACTTACATCTTGCTGTCGGGTAACCGGTTCTGCAACATAACTTATGCACCCAAGCCACACGTCACCAGGTATGATTTGACTGTCATTCTCTATGTTAGTGTGACTGCCCTGAGATGCCACTTCACAGACAACGTGTGCAGGGACATGCAATAGCTCACCAGCCTTGTAGCCCTGAAGGTGTGGGCCTAGCCCTGGGGAGCATTATTCATTCATCTGGACCCGATACCACTGTACAATGACTGACTGTGTCACTTCAACAGTTGCCTATGCTTCTGCTGTCATTCCACAGGCATCTGGTATCTGTCCGCTATGAATGACCTGGTCAAACACAATGCTTTGGCACAGATGACCTGCACCTGTCAGCCCTGGGAGTACAGATCACATGTAAGGCTCTTGCTGCTTCTATACTGCCTGTCTTGCACAGTTTCCAATAACAGTCACAGGCAGAATGGGAACTGGCAAGCAAGACATGGGGTCATGTGACGCAATGCTTGCATCATCTTCTGTGACGCACACAGGCAAGGCAAACCTTATAATGCAACACTCCAATATCTCTGCAGTGACTGGGACCTGCCTCTAGGCTCTGCAGAGCACACCTATAATGACAGGTTATGGACAGACCATACCTTTCAGGCACATACCTGGACAGGCACACCCACAGCTGAGGTGTTCCCATATCCCACTATATTGTACACACATCCTGGCTAGTTACTTAGCACAATGCATCAGAGGTGCTCCACGTGCAACTAACTGTGTCCGGAACCGCTATACACATTGTAACAAGCTACAGATTCAACAACATACCCCACGGTTATCAGACCTCATTTGTTGGTGTACTGGACAGTAGGGCTCAGACAGCTACTACTGATGTGTGACTGACACTATCCCACACTTAACTGGGATAGCCACTCATGTAACGACACATCCATGAGTCATAACCTCCACTTGGCTGGATCAACCCATACACAACACCTCCAAGACCTACATTAACCTTGACATGACCACTACCAACATGTGACTGGTGTTCCACACCTGGGGTTATCCCCTCATTGGTGGGTTCTGAACATATGCTAATCAACCTTGTTAGCCACATCCTGGCACCACACCCTTCACGGCATACACAGTACATGAGTACTACAACACATACTACAGACATCTTATGACAGCGGTTGTTAACGTCATGACACCCGTGCAGATGGACAATGCACATACAAATGCTGAAACATACCCCAGTGTACTTCATTAGCACGTACACGACTGCATGGATCATGATATTCCACACAGAGCCATGATGGTACACACCAGATAACAGACGCCACTCTGGTGGTCAAGTTCCATGGACATAATGTACAACAACAGGTGGAGGCTGTTGCACAGTGGTGTACAATCCCATGGATGGGGTAGCTCACTGGTCAGCCTCGGTAGGGCCACGGGATCCCTCATCACATACTCCAAGACTAGCTACGTACGCATTACTGCGACACATTCCGGGGTGGACCACAAGGCATTATGGTGGTATGTCAGTAGTCGATGGCAACACCCACATCTGCTCTCACATACAACAGTCACTCAGGAACATTACAGACCCAGGTGATGTTGGCAACATGCTGGCGGATGGATTCAATGCTAACATTACACCCTCTCACTCACTACAGGGCCACAATCCATGCAGGAACATTGCGGTGTCCCTGCGGTCACACCTACACAGTACTAACCTGCACTCTATATGTCCTGGGACACTGGCCCCATGACACCTTCCAAAGTCCCAGGCTGTGATGTCCACAAACCTCTGTACGACATGTCTCCCTACTAGGCTACCATATTCAGTAATAGCCTTGTATCAGACATTGTGGCCCCTGAATGGCACACAGCAACATTTATCACACTCCACACAGGTGGCACCACAATGCATGAGTGGGACTATAGTCCTACACACCTGACTGGACTGTTCTGCACAGTTATTGGGCACACCATCAAGGACGTCATTCACAGAGACATTGTTGGGCTCCAGTCCTTTGATGCCACCCGGGTTGGACTTGTTAGGGCCAGAGCATGGCCCCTACACCTGGTGGACTCCTTTCATACAGTTACCAGGGTAGTTGATGATGGTACGGGAGTCCACACATCCTACATTGTCCTGTCATAGCCTTTCAGCACCGTTCTCCATTCTGGTATTGACAACATACACATCCACCTGCACATCGTACCCTATGTCTCAGGATGTTATGCAACATGGCTCATGGACAGGACACACACAATGAGGGTAGTATACCATAGTACCTACTGCATTTCAGTTACATTTTGCATACCACAGTCCTCAGTCATTGGGCCCCTCATGTTCAGTATATGCTTCCCTGAGGTACAGGCTAGCACAGAGGGACTTTCCCTGCCTAGCTTTACAAACCCCTGCATACAAAGCACCATGATTGATCCACCAGCTGATACTGACTCCATCCATACAGGTGTCACTGTGACAGATAACTGATATGAATATCATGGCCTCAAACTGCATGACACAAGGTGCATGAACATCACCTTTGCATTACACCATTCACCCACTGACTACACATAGGTGGTAGTCCCCTACATACATGTCACATTGTACATGTTTGTAGTACACACGTATGTCGCACCCACTCCTGTGGTTACCGTATTGCCACTGTGGTGTGGATATCCTTCTACATGGCCACACTTATCTGTACTGGGTGTGTAGCTGGTACATAGGCACCCATTGCACCTCTGAACTCAAGACTTCTACACACATTCAAGGGTACACCACCCCATTTAGGGTGTACCTTACACAACAGCTACAACTTTACATACCACACCATTAACACGCCATGACGTTTATTGAGCTCCGACAGTTAAAGTATGCGGCTGAACTATGGACACCATGTCTGTACACATTTGCATACTACATACTCAGGGGTGACCTCTGCTGAACAGACAGAGCCCATGTCCACAACAATATTAATGGATATACTCCACATACGCGACATAAGCAAAAGCCACTGTGAGCAACATGCTCATGGATATGTGCACACAGGCAACAATGAGTGGGATGTGCTTGAGGGTTACATTCCCAAACTGGACACTCACCATGCTTTGGAACATGAGTCCTGTGTACATCACGCAGGGACACTCAGTAGCACTGTTCATGTGATACCTCCCTTGGTGGTTGGGAGACACATGTATGACAGGGATCACTGCAGTGGCTGTACTGTGCAGAGGTGCAGGTAACACATGGCTCTGCTGTTCACAGGACACTACCCTAGAGAGGTGCTACTGGTGTGAACACTATAGTTGTGCTTACACATGAACTTGCCAGACTGCATATTACCCCACTATGAACCTGTGAAGCTATTACATGTCCTTTGTGCATGGTTACTTGGTAGCCCTTCCATTTAGATTAGCTATCATGCTATTGCAATGTCCCGTGCCTACAAGCCATATGTATCCTGTTATTGTTCATGCCAATAGACGATACCTTTGGTATGCATGATATGCCTGTTATGCTGTGTAGAATATCTGACATATCTACCTACAATACTATACATTACACATATTTCACATAGTATCCCATAATGCAAAGCATAGTTGCACAGCGGGACCACCTTAGACATGTCATTGTCGTTATATGTCCATACACATGCCTACTGTGACAGTATATCAACATACACTATCCCCTGCTATGGCACGTACTTGTTGGACATACCCTACCACTGACGGCAGGTTGTATGGAATTGTTCTGTTTAAAGCCCTCATGTAGCATCCCTTGTGATGTCTGTGATGTGTACCTTGTGGCCCACTGCTGGACGCACAGTTTCTACATGCATTAGTATGCTCAGCAAGACATCACTACATAAATACCTTTTCCCACTTTATGCATTGCGGACACTTTTAATTAATGCAAACCAGGCTATACATACAGTAAATAATTAATAAAAAACATGCTATACATAAACGTACATACCGAGTGTTCTACATACCTTGTTATCGTTATGGACTTTCGTCTCTATCTCTCTCACACTGCTTAAACAGGTATTTTGTATGAGCATACGGTTTGAATGTCTGGCAAGTCATCCTTATATACGTCGATACCTGTAACATGTGGTTTCCTCCCGCCAATTGGTGTTCTTGAGTGACTAATTACTTGCATATCAGCTGTGCAGATACTCCATTTGCCAATTATGCGGCAACAGTGGGGTATAATTGAATTCTCCACTTGGGTGTTGCCCATTTGCCCTACCTTCGGGGAGACGGCCTGTATTGTGTTTTGTTATGTGTAATTGCAACTGCTATGCATAGAGACAATTATACTTTGGATTCATGTCCCCCGTGGATTGTGTGTGACAGCTAGAGTATGTGGTTCAACATGTGGGTGTACCTGTCATCCCAACATCTGATAACGGACTATTGCAAACAAAACCTGTAACATCGCCATTTGTTCCATTATATAACGGCTGCAATTTTACATGGCGCCTTTAATTGTGTCTCTCACAAGGTATGTTGACGGTTCTGCAGATGTAATTGACTGACTGGATGTTTGTGCTGTTATTACAGTCTGTATTGCTATGGTTTCTAGTGTGGGGGATGTCAGTGGGTGTACGTAGCATATACAGGTTTGTGGGGCTTGCATTTCTACATATTCCAGATATATGTGTGTGGGCCCTGTCCCTAATTAAAGAGCTGTCAGTTAGTAGACTTATGTTACGGGATTGTACATTGGGCCGTTGTCAATTGGTTTCTATATAGTATGCAGGTGAGGTTGCTACTTCCATACCTCCAGAATTGCAGCGATATGTAAAGGGATATGTCTAAATGACAGCTATCCCGTGTATTTCTGTCCCAGATATTTGCAGTAATTGCGGTTGTGTTGGTAACACAACCTCTTTGCCATGGGTTGCCACCTTTTCATATGGCCATTGTTGGACACTTGCGGGACGCACAGCGGTGTTTACAGGCCAACACATAGCCACGGTCAGTACACAGGTTAGCACATACTTTTATCCTCAATACATACCTATTGTGGGACTTTGGTTACTTATCATATTGTATGTAGCATTTACGTTTCTTACATACAGGCATAACTATTTAAAGCAACTATTACATTATATATGGGACATATTAATGTCCTACAATCCCGGACATTTGCCCTTTGTAATGATTTATGTCAGGACACACCTGCCCAGGGAGGGGCTGTCCCTCCTAATGTGGGACAGGTGGTAACCGTATGCCTACAGCTAGCTATACCCACACCTACCGTAATGATCTACCTCCGAGTTGGCACTAACAGACACATGATGTGGACACACACACACACATTACAGTCACACGGGGATGCACACGGCACCCTCAACACACACATACACAGACTACGGCACTCACAAACACAGTTGAACACAGTACCTACGTGGACCGCAACACCGGCAGCGGTAACTAAATGTCCCTTCATATCATCATACTATTACTCGCGGTTGTACTGTTCCGGTACTATGTTTTTTCAGTCTTTCAGTCTTTCAGCCTCGTGGTTACGCATGTCGGTATGTTACACATTCCATAGTTGGCGGTATCCTATTTATTTGTACCTCCAAGGTGTTATGAATGTCGTTGACCTATCTATATATATTTGCAGATATCGCTGAATCCATATATATCAACATATATCACTCTATCGCCCTTTCTATCTGTATTATATATATGTATATATGAGTAAATATATATATATATATATATATATATATATATATATATATATATATATATATATATATCTGACGGGGAAAGTGACAGGCAAGCTACACCTTTCATTGTGTACTTGTTGGTGTATACTGTTTCCTGGACTCCACATGTTTGTCTCTGAACCTGTCACATTACACACCTGCCGTAGGTTAGGGTTGCCAGCTGTCCCACTCTGTGAGGGACAGTCCCTCTTTGGGCAGTTGTGTCCTGCATAATATTTGTAAACATGGCAAATGTCCTGAGATTTTAGAACATACTTATTTCCTATAGTTTATGTAATAGTTGCATAAAACAGTTATTCTGTATCTGAACCACCTATATGTTCTAGAAACAGAATAAGTAAGTAAACATTACAAGGATGAGCTTTTATCTAGGCAAAACAGTGAAGTTCTCAATTTCGTACTGGCCAGGTGTATGCGTCGGCCTGCAGACATCTGACGTATGTCCCACATTGGTCATTTGAAGAGGTGGCAACCCTACCATAGGTACATCTTGGCTAGCAATAGTGTTAGGTGATTCTATACATGATTGCGTGTTCTACTCCTGGCAGTGGTCGTTTTACCCTTCAGAGCAGGCGCTATTAGTATAGGGGTGATTAATGCTGGTTTCACCTGTTCTGGACATCATTGACCGTGATCTGCGCGATATTCGGAGAAGCTTATCCCTGTTTCGCTCATATCCATATATTCATATTTAAACGTTGCTTACCAGCAGTGGGCAATGCATATTCCCGCTAACGTGTGCTACACATATGATCTGATGACCTGCATCCGACATGCATTACTCGTGCCTTCGGGATTATGTTACATCCCTTGCAGGATGTGGACCGGGAACATGCATGACGGTCACTGCATTTAACACATGGCCATCTGGGATTTGTACACGTGTTATGTCAGTTTGTACGTGGAGTATACTACGGCTGTTACTCCATACTGCACTCGCATGGGTAACTCAGTTAGTTTACATATTGCTGAGTCCAGGTAATAGTATGTCCATGTGATGTTTACTGGATGTGCCCTGGCATTGGGTATGTATATCACAGTGAGCCACACACAATACTGTGCTACACCTTCAAACGACCGTAGGTGGGGCATGCTGGGGTGACGAATACCTGTCATGGGTACACCCCATGCCTTGACACAACATCCATGATTATATTATGTGGAGGACCCTCATTAACGCAGCAGGGACTCCTTCCTGAGTGTGTGCAGAACAGTGCTTACACACATGTGCTCCCACAATTGCCTCTGCTCCACTAAGCGACAGTTGGTTACTCGATGTTGTGGCGATAGCAGACATGTTTGTCCCGTTTGGTGTATGGCCTCTGACAATTGGCCGTGTACCTACCGATATACCTGGGAACCTATACACACAGCACCACCATATGCTGATAGGCGCATGTACTGTTCAGGTGTTGACATTCCGTGTTCCGATAGCTCTTGTGTGTACAGTGTTTGAGGGCTGCCTATGTAGGATTCACACAGTGGGCCACCTATACATTACAATTTACAGGTGGTCGTGTTTGTGTGCCATCCATTTTACTGTGTGTGCAGGTGGAGTGGTGTGTCAGTCCATAGAGGCCTACACTGTCAGAGTATGTGCTATACGTTCCCTCTTTGCCAAGGCATAGGCATATTGGGCATGCCTCCGTCTGCCTACTGGGGCTGGCACAGTGTGTTCATGGTCTGAATCCCTCTGTGCCTGTGATGGCCTTGGCAATTGCGGTGGGCTATGAGGGCCTTCACCATTTTTTCCCTGCTGCAGCTGTTTCTGCAGGATCATATTATGTAGCATGGCACATACTATGATGATGTGGGCACACGTGCCTGGAGAGTACTGCAAGGCTCCACCAGATGTGTCCAAGCACTGGAACCGTGATTTCAGCATCCCGAACACACGCTCTGTGATGATTCTGGTTTGTGCGTGTGCCTCATTATGGCGTTCTTGCATGGGTGTGTGTGCATTTCTGATGGGAGTCATCATCCACGTCTCCAGTGCATAGCCAGCATCCCCCTTGACAAATACCTGATACAGCTGTGAGACATGCCAGATATGGGAGTCATGGTAGCTTCCAGGGCTGCCAGCACACACATCCATGACAATGCCCTGGGCATTGCACACAACCTGGCAGTTGATGGAGTGGAATCCCTTGTGGTTTATGTAGCGCCTACCATGCTCACTGGGTGGTGACTTGATTTGTATGTGCGTGCAGTCTATCGCACCCAGTACCTCTGGGTAGTGTGCCACACGGTGGAAGTGACGCATGTTGCTGGCCAACTCCTCCTGTGTTCGGGGGAAGTATATATGCTCATTGGCATGTGGTAACATGGCATCCATGAACTGGTGTAGTACCCTGGATGCTGATGCCTGTGAGATCCCCATTATATCTCCAGTTGGCCTTTGAAAGGTACCTGTGGCTAGTATTCGCAAGCTTACACATACCTTTGTGTCCACTGGGATGGGTTCCCCTCTGTTGTTTCTGGTTCTCAGGCATGGCCAGCACAGCTCCACTATTTGCTGTAGGATGTCCCTGTCCACCCTGTAACACTCTACTATCTCCAGATCATGTAGCCCCTGGTAGGTTACCCTTGGTCTGAACACTCCTCTCCTCCTCCGGGGCCTGCGGTGGGTTGTCGGCATCATCCTCCACAACACCGTCAGTCTCTAACACATGCTGATGAATCACAGCTATGGCAGCTCCCAACATGTACATTTTAAAAGTTCCCCGTGTGTTTACACCTATGGTGCAGTGTTTGGGAATACACAGGTGTGTGTAGAGTGCTTTCACACTTTATACTATTGTGCTGTGAACACCGATGATGTCATAGGGTGTGTATGTACGATCGTAGCTACAGGGTATCTTATGTGTTTTACTACCGGAACTACTATTGTGGTACCTTTGGTGTTGAATTACATATGGCTGATGTGGATTACCTCTTGACCTTCCCTTTACATTTCTGCACGTTCCACCTACCATTTTCTGGCATGCATCCAGCAGCCTGCTTTCATTTGTACTTTCCTAGACCTGGCGTATCTTGCGTAATGTGTGCTATTGCCGGTCTACTGTCAGTTTGCTTTGCTCTGCTATGACAGATCTCCTATCTTTGCAATCCAATGCCTCCCCTCCTTTCTTTGCATTCCAATGCCTCCCCGATCCTGTTTTGCAGGTTTCTGCGAGCAGACTTGTCAGCTGCCGTCGATTGGCCGCCGTGAGTTGATTGGTGTTGATTGCTCATTAGTACTCCAATTACCCTACTTCGGCATTTCCTTCGTTGCTTCCCCTGACCTTCCTGTTTGTGCTATTGGTTGCTGCGCGTGCATCTGCTTACTGGGTTTCGGGCATGTTTTCATCCCCGTACACATGCGCTTTTGGGCAACATGTGTGTTCTCAGCTGAACGATTCTATACCTTCCTCCCCACCCCTGTCCTGCAGCTTTGCTTAGCAACGGCCAGGCCAGATTTGCATTGCTCCAATGTGCTTACTGCTACGGTGGCACACCCCTCTGCTGCTGTCATGTATCTCCTCTGAGCCACTCCTCAGTGTTATAGCACTGTGCCGTATGGTACAACCTTCATCCGGCGGGACATTTGCGATTCAGTATTATCTGCCTCATTTGCATGGCATTGACTACTAATTCATAGTTACCGCGCCGAACACTGTCGCAGGCCCTTAGCAACCCTTGCACCTTGGTTGTGGTGTTCCATGCCTACCATTGTGTATTATGGTGTAAACCTGATTTGTATTACATTGCGATTTTATGACATTTTTGTATAATTTCTTTATGTTCCAGTTTGCGCACACATGCCCTGTGGTTGTACTGTGCGTTACTTTGGACATGACATTAAATGTTGTTTTTTAGGTGTTGTGCATCTTTTCTTATGCCATTGGCTGTGTATTTCAACATTGGCATATGTTAACTTTGTAATACATGAGTCTGGTCCGCTTCCATAGCTCCGATGTTCTGTTTGGAAAAATGTAAACCGTGTTTTTTGGTTTACATTTCCGTGGGCTTACGCTACACCTGCACCACTTCATGAATCACTATCTGCCTTCATTTGCATGGTGCGACACTGCTCATGCGGTGATTAGCATACCTATGCCAAGGGCTGTGCAGTTCTGGCATACGCTGGTACTGCACTTGGTATTGGATCGTACCTGAATCGCTCGATGGCCATATTTGGCGTTATTCCACCTGCGCTACGCCTGCACTTGGCGCAAGCTTCATGAATCCTGGGGATTGTTTTTAACTGACATGGCATATATCTCTAAACCACCCACAGGCACAATGTCCTGGTAAGTTAGTAATTGGCAGTGTTTTTATGCAGTTACCTGAATGTCACATTAGTAAAACACATAAAAGCAAATAATCCAACAAAAATGTCACAGGATACCTTCTCCTTGAAAAGAACCAGACACCAGGCAGGTTAAGGTTATAAGCGCTTTCGTTCCCTTTATTTACACTCATTACAAACAGAACTTCATCAGATACAAAACCTTACACACACACACACCCTTTTTATATACAATTCAATTAATTAATCACAATCAATTAACTTAAACCAATTAATTAGTTAAGTTTGCTCTCAAGTTAAAGACACATTAATATGTTCTTTCTTTAAACGTATATAGCTATGTATAGTACATGACTAGTTCTCCTATAAAAAACACATATATAATAAACATTTAATCTGTTAAGAAAATATATTTATAAATAACAATACATATTTTAGATACTAATTTAATTGCTTCTATATTCAACCATTTATACCATTTTTGTCTAATCTCATCTGTCTTTAAATGAAGCAAGCTCCTTAGAGAAATCCTATCATTGATACCAGGAAAAACTGTGGCATTCAACAAAACCTGCCAGTGTGTTTCCCTATATTCTAAAAAACAGGGCCAATTACCCCCCTTCTCCAGTCTACCTACCTTTTCCAAAACACAGAAGAGGATTTTTTTTTAAATCCTTACAGTTTATGCTGTGTCTAAATAAAGCATTTGTTTTGTCTTGTCTCTTAATTGCATAAATGTGTTGGTAAATTCGCTTTTTTAACTTGTCTTCTGTTTTTCCTATATAATATGCACAGCATGACTGGTACAAGGCCACGTAAACAACTCCTTTTGTATTACAGTTATAATTCCCTGTCAATGGAATTATTCTATTGTGAACCCCTTTCACTATATTCCTGCATTCATAGATGTACCTACATTCCCTGCAGCCATTACATTTCCTCATATTACCTAATGGAAACCTGTCTTTGTCTTTCTTCCTTTCAAATAGGTTCTTAATGTTGGGTCCGCTTCTGAAAACTATTCTTGATTTATTACCCAGTTTTTCAGTTAATCCATATGCCCCCAAAACACAATTTCAGTTCTTTTCCACCATTTTACGGACCTCTACACTATCCTCATTATATGTTAGCACACAGCAAGTAGTTACCTCTTCTGTCTTCTTAACATTTAACAAACTCTCAGGTTTTTTTCAATAATGGGGGATAAAAATCTCTCCTGCTTGTTACATAACCAGGAAGAATTCTAGCAGAAGAGGGCATAGCTGATTTCAGGTGCAGGAGGTCGGCCAAGAGTTTCATTCGTAGAAACAGATGAAGAAGTTGTGGAAATTTTGCCAGGAGATGAGGTTGATGAACCGGAGGTATTTGGTGAGCAAAGGACTGGTTTAGAGCAGGATTTTCAACCAGTGCCAAGGAGGTCTGCATGGCTGAAAGGCAAGTATGGTTTCTGGACACCCAGAAACAACAACTAAACAGTATTTGAGAGACTATTGTGGGCAACAAGGGGGCCAAAACAGAAGTAAAGGGAGACCACCACCATCACCACAATCATTCTACCAATGGTAAGGCCATCTCAGTTTGTTGTTAATGACAAGTTGAAGTATTTTTCTAACTGTTCTAGTACTGAGGTGATGTATAAGTCTGTTGGTGATAAATTCTTGGAGAAGACTGATTATACAAGAATCCAGAATAAAACAAATTAAAGGTCACCTCTGTTTGGTGGAAATGACAGCAGTGAGTGTTATACTGACTTTCCTTGTACTATGGTGTTTCAAGAGCTTGTTGCTGATACTTGGGACATTGGAAATGGACTGTACTATAAATGAAAGTTTTAGCAATAATGCCTCATTGTTACAGTATGCTGTAGAATGTAACGATTTATCTAATGAGGCATGTCTTAAGGAACTGTATAATGATTTTGGTGCTAGCATGGAAAAGCACTGTGTTGAAATTACACATGAGATATACTGTGATGAATCTTTGGGGAACAAACAAAATCTAGATGTACTGAGTACAACCAATGAAGGAAATGATATATTTTTACAGCATGATTTTGAGTTTAATAATGTCCCTATTGAAGCTATGTATAATGACAATAGTAATAATACAGGGAACAGTAATGACAACAATGAAAATGGAAATGTTTGTATTCTGGAATATAAGGGCCTTAATATTTATAACTACAGTGGAATCATATTAAATAACATCCGTGCAGAACTATTTGTAAAAGGGTTTAGTTTTATCCCTAAGAAACATAATTATATGGTTAATACCATTTTAGATTTGAAGATGTTTGCAAGGGCCATACATTTAAAGCTGGTAATGCAGAATGGGAAGGCGAGTGATGCAACTAGAGTAACCCTAAAAAGAAAAAGTACTTATAACCCTCCCATTACCATCAGTGGCCTTTTTCGAAAGATTGAACAAAATAGAATACAGGAATTTAATAGGGAATAAGACTAGGCAGATTAACCAAAATTTAACAAAAGAGGAACAACAGGCATTAACAGAGTTAATGAGGAACCAAGAAGTAAGAATCATGAAGCCCAGTAAGGGGGGAGGGGTAGTTGTGATGGAACATTATGACTACATCACCAGAATGATGAAATATTTGAATGACAGTTCCTACTTTAGTGTGGCATCACTGAATGAGGTTAACATCTTTAATGCTTGATTAGACATGATTTTGGAAGAACTCTTCCACAAATATACCTTCAGTGAAGATGAGGTGAGATACTTAAAGGTGAACAATCCTGTAACCCCAGCCTTATTTGGGATCCCCAAAATTCATAAATCATTAGGGAATCCGCTGATGAGACCCATAGTGGCAAAAGGTGGGAGTAAAACAGAACCTTTAGCAAAAATGTTAGATTTCCATCTAAAAGGATTTTTTGAGGATAAAAACATGTCTTGAAGGACTCTTGGCATTTATTACAGTGCATGGCAAAGAATGAGTTCAAGGAAGAAGCTATTTTCTTGATTATTGATATTAAGGACCTTTTTCTTTGTATCCCACATGAAGAAGGAATGGAATATCTCCAGGAAGCACTCAGGGAAGGAACTAGATTTTCAAGGGATACTGTGTATGTCTTAGCTACCCTCATGGAATTGGTTCTGAAAAATAATTTTGTATGGTTTCAGGGGGAACACTTCAAGCAAACCCAAGGGGTAGCAATGGGTGTAGCAGTAGCCCCAATATTTGCTAATATCTTTCTTTGGTATTGGGAAACCAAATTTGGGATAAATTCAATGTTCAGGAAAATATCTTTAGCTATTATAGATTTTTGGACGATATTCTAATATTATGGGAAGGGGGGCTTGATGAGGTAGATGATTTTTTGAACTATATTAATGCCACTACTGATTTTTTGAGCTTTACCAGTAAAATTGAAAAAGAAGCAGTTAATTATCTGGATATCCACCTATAACAAAATAGAAGGGATGGATGTTATGAACCATGTATATATAGAAAGCCCACCAACTCGAGTAGTTATCTCCACTTTGAGAGTGACCCACCCCTTTTGGCAAAAATGAAATTTTGTAAAGGGCCAAATGATTAAAATATCAAGATTAACAACAGATGACAATAGGTTTAAAGAACAAATGGTAGAGTTAAAGACTATGCTGGGAATAAGGGGCTACCCAACTAGTGTCCTAGAGGGACAAGAGATTTACGTAACAAGCAGGAGAGAAGAATTTTATCCCCCATTATTGAAAAAACCTGAGAGTTTGTTGAATGTTAAGACGACAGAAGAGGTAACTACTTGCTGTGTGCTAACATATAATGAGGATAGTGTAGAGGGACGTAAAATGGTGGAAAAGAACTGGAATTGTGTTTTTGGGGCATATGGATTTACTGAAAAACTGGGTAATAAACCAAAAATAGTTTTCAGAAGAGGACCCAACATTAAGAACCTATTTGAAAGGAAGAAAGACAACGATAGGATTCCATTAGGTAATATGAGGAAATGCAATGGCTGCAGGGAATGGAGGTACATCTATGAATGCAGGAATATAGTGAAAGGGGTTCACAATAGAATAATTCCAGTGGCAGGAAATTATAACTGTAATACAAAAGGAGTTGTTTACATGGCCTTGTACCAGTCATGCTGTGCATATTATATAGGAAAAATGGAAAACAAGTTAAAAAAGCGAATTTACCAACACATTTATGCAGTTAAGAGACAAAACAAAACAAATGCTTTATTTAGACACAGCATAAACTGTAAGGATTTTAAAAAAATTCCTCTTCTGTGTATTGGAAAAGGTAGGTAGACAGGAGAGGGGGGTAAATGGCCCTGTTTTTTAGAATATAGGGAAACACACTGGCAGGTTTTGTTGAATGCCACAGTTTTTCCTGGTATCGATGACAGGATTTCTCTAAGGAGCTTGCTTCATTTAAAGGCAGATGAGATTAAATAAAAATGGTATAAGTGGTTGAATATAGAAGCAATTAAATTAGAATCTAATATATGTATTGTTATTTATAAATATATTTTCTTAGGTGAAATGTTTATTATATATGTGTTTTTTATAGGAGAACTACTCATGTATTATACATAGCTATATATTTTTAAAGAAAGAACAAATTAATGTGTCTAACTTGAGAGCACATTTAACTAATTAATTGGTTTAGGTTAATTGATTGTGATTAATTAATTGAATTGTATATAAAAAAGGGGGGAAGTGTGTAAGGTTTTGTATCTGATATTGCCAACATCCTGGCAGATAGGTTCAGTGCTAACTTTACCCGCTCTCACCCCCTAAAGAGCCTATCTCTATACCAGAAGAATGCAAAGTTCCTGTAATCACGGCTGCACAGGTAAAAACCACCCTCTCCAAAGCCAAGAACACAGCATCCATGGGACCAGACAACATCCCAGGCTGCGTTCTACACGAACTACAGAATGAACTGGCACCCCACCTATGTACCATGTTCAATCATAGCCTCACCTCAGGCTTTGTGCCTACTGAATGGTGCACAACAACTGTTATCCCACTCCACAAGGGGGGAGCCACCACGGACCCCAGGAACTACTGCCCTATTAGCCTGATGAGCCTGGTTTGCAAGGCCATGGAACGTATCATCATGGAACTTATAAATAAAGACATTAGTAATCTCCAAACTCTGGATCCCACCCAGTTCGGGTTTGTAAAAGGCAGATCATGTCTCCTAAACCTGATAGACTTCTTTGAAGCAGTCACCAAAGCAGTAGACAAGGGTAAGGTGGTTCACACAGCCTATCTAGATCTTGCCAAGGCTTTCGACACCATACCCCACTATGGAATTATAGATAAACTCACTAAACTAGGTATAAATCCCTATGTCACAAGATGGGTTGCCAACTGGCTCACTGACAGAACCCACACTGTGAAAGTAGCAGACTCCAAATCCGACTTCAGACCAGTGACAAGTGGAGTACCACAGGGTTCAGTCCTGGGTCCTCTCCTGTTTGGTATCTACTTCTCCAAAGTACAGGCTAACACAGAAGGTCTTTGGCTAATGAAGTTCACAGATGACTGCAAACAAGGAGCCATAATCGAAACTCCTAACGATGTGGACATCCTACAAAAGGTTCTCATTGAGACAGATGCCTGGTGTCAAAGCCATGGCCTCAAGCTCAATGCCAAAAAGTGCATTGTCACCCCCTTTGGTAAAAACTCTGTACCCATGAACTACAACATAGGCGGTAGTATACTTAACACTGAAAGTGTGATAAGAGACCTTGGGACACAGGTGGATAGTAGTCTCTCCTTTGATAATCACATTGCCACAGTAGTCAGGAAATCCTTCTACGTGGCACACCTCATCACAAAAGGTTTCTCATCCAGAAAAAAAGAGGTCAATCTTCCCCTCTACTCATCACTCATTAGACCCATTATAGAGTACAATGTCCCTTTTGGTATGTACCTCACAAGACATCTACAACAACTGGAAAGGCTGCAGAAATACCTCACAAAGAGGATTACTGGCCTCAAACAGATGCCCTATGCAGACTGTCTCAAAAAACTCCAGCTTTACTCCGTCGCATATCGCCTATTCAGAGGTGATCTCTGTCTAACATACAAAGCTATGTCAAACTCAGAGCTGTTGGATATGCTCCACTTAAAGAAATCCCAATCCCTCCAAGCTACACGCTTTAGGGACCTAAACCTTGTCACCACAATAAACAAAACATGCCAGAGGGATAGATTCCTGTCCCAGAGACTTCCCATACTCTGGAATATACTACCTGTCTATATCAAACAAAGCTCCTTATTAGCACTCTTCAAGAAAAATCTTGATGATTGGATGGGAAATAGGAAATTCACTCCGGGGATCACCTCTGTGGCTCTGCTCGACAGTGGCACAGGAAAATAATTTTCTTGGGTGGCAAAAGCCAGAGTACCTTTTTGGCTGGGCTTGTATATGCCCCAGGACCGATAGCCTAGTACCTACCTATGAACCTATGAAGTTCCCTTTGTACTGAGTGTGAAAAAAGGGAACAAAAGCACTTATAACCTTACCCTGCCTGGTGTCTGGTTCTTTTCAAGTAGAAGTTATCTGAATATCTGTCCTATGCTGCATCTTTTGACTTCTGTGAATGTATGTGATATGTGTCAACTGTCTTTTTTGCCACACAGGCCAATATATTGGGGTCACTCTCCAGACTGGAAAGAAACAGATGTGTTTCCTGGTG
Organism: Protopterus annectens; assembly: GCF_019279795.1. Taxonomy (NCBI): domain Eukaryota; kingdom Metazoa; phylum Chordata; order Ceratodontiformes; family Protopteridae; genus Protopterus; species Protopterus annectens. The sequence goes on from NC_056746.1 coordinate 1,216,394,867, forward strand.
TAGCCTCTGATAGGAAAGATAATGTGTCTGACAAATTCTGATAATGTGAGGACATCAGATGACAGACATGATGATGACCAGGGCCACATTGAGGTCATGCCTCTGACCTGTGAACACGAGTCTGTGCCAACAATCATGCAGCACACCAGCTGTGTGCGTTACATGAAGGTCAGGAACATAGGCATGGAAAGGTCATGGCAACACTGGCTGTGCAGCATGACAATGTGACATCTGTTGCACACTGTATTAGAAGCCTTTTTATGGTGGTGCTACAGCAGTACTGTAGCATGAACTGGATTTTATATGCCATAACAGCACTGAGCATATTACCTCCAGTGAGGAGAGGTATACCACCTCTCATTATGCCCACAAGTGGTCCTCAGATATCAATGTCTGTGCCACTACACACATGCACATCTGCTGTTGGTCACTCAACTGTGAGTTCAGTATTTATATCCAGACAGACACATTGCAGCTCTAATCCTGACCACACTGTGTCCCAAAATGCTAGCATCAGTACATCCAGCTCATAGCTACAGCACCCAGGACCAAATGTTTCTGGACACAGCAATGGCAGCCAAGACCATGGTATGAGCCATCAGCATGGCTGCCCTAGACTGTGTTAGAGTAACAATGACAGTTAATCCAATGTGTGCCCAGTTGTGTCATTCTGATCCCATAACCATGATGACCACTAACTAATCTATCTGTAGGAGTTTTTTCAAATGTTTGATGACACAGGGTTTTTGTGATCAGTTATCTGACCTAGATGACTAGCTTCAGGTTGTGATATGTAGTACTTACTTGTCTTTGGTATATGTTAATACAGATATTGACAACAGTAATGCTATATGTGACTATCTCCATGCTTCTATGTTTGCATCTCTTGCTAACTGACATATAGCATATATTTACATGGTCAACAGCATGTTACCTTTGTCATCCCTCATTGATTGCTACATTACACATTTCCTTGTTGTCTGCTATTCCCACCTACACAAGTATGTTTTTGTATGAGCACCTGTGTTACTTATGGCATTTTAATATGGTACTGCACATGCCTCACACTCAGCAATACTGCACTTCTATGGACTGTTCCCATGTCAATCCCCATACTAACATGTAGTCCCCATGTGTGCCTTCTCATATTTTACTGATTACACACACACACACACACACACACACACACACACACACACACACACACACACACACACACACACACACACATATATATATATATATATATATATATATATATATATATATCCAAACAAAACTAAACTACTCATCTTCCAACCCGCCAAATATACTCAAAACAACTCTCACTTTAACATCACAGCAAAAGACAACACCACTATATACCCAACTGAACACTCCAAATTGCTAGGAGTGGAAATAGACAATAAACTAAAATCTGACATTCACATATCCATGACCATAAAAAAAGTCCACAAAAAACTAGGAGCGTTATACAGAAATAAGCAACTTCTCACCAAAGCAGCAAAGATTTCAATAGCAAATTCCCACCTTATCTCCACCCTACTTTATGCCTCTCCAATATATACCAACCTAAGGCAATGCGATCTAAACAAGCTAGAGACCTGCTACAACAAAATCGCCAAATTCGCCACAGGCGCATCCTACCTTAGTCACCATTATCTCAATTGCTGAACTGGGCTGGCTTGAACTCCCTCACCTCCTTCAATGGTATCAACTCTCACTCGCCCACAAACTAGTAAACCATCCACTAAATGTCCCATCCCTCCAGAATCTACTCCAACGCTATCGCACCACCAGACCACTAAGATCCAGCAACAAAAATCACTTGCAGATCACTAAAGCCAATAAATCTGCTGGTGAAGCACTATTCTCTTGCACCATAGCTAAAGTATGGAACTCCGTCCCACCCACAATTATTTATTTTATTTTATTTATTTATTTTATTTTACATTTGTTGACTGGGCTAGTCTAACTGGATACATGTCCATTTTCAGTAGAGGCCCGGGGTGAAAAGCTCCATGACACTTACATAAAGACAATATAGCAAGGTACAATAGTCAAAGTATATAACCGCTATTGTTAGTAAAATACAATACTCCTGGTGAGCATATACGCTAATGTGCAAGAGATGTTACTATATACATATATACATATTTTAAATTGCGATAACATGGTCTTTGGTTGATTAAAAATAGGCCAATAAAGATAAAGAGTAATAAAACTAGTGTATGGAGAGAAAGTTAGTCAGGGTTAGTTCAGGGGCATAACCAATGAGTACTGCGAAATAGTCTTAGATTCTGTTTAAAAAGTGTCAATGAAGACTGAGATATGAGTTCAGTGGGAAGAAGATTCCAGTGCTTACCAACAGTATTAGAGAACATAGAGTCTCCTGCTAAGTTGTTAGATATGCTGGTGTTGATAAGAAGTTTGTTTGAGGAGCACAAGTGTTTAAGATTGTTATATGGGATAATGAGGCAACAGAGTATTGGAGTGTTGGTGGGTTGATACAGGGTCCTATGGGCTATGACAAGCTGGTGAAATTGCAGTTGGTTTTGAAACTCTAGCCATCCTAGCTGCTTAAGATTAAGACAGTGATGAGTTCTAAAAGTATTATTATAGGAGATAGTCAGTTTGTTGAGGTTGTTTTTAGAAAGATTAGTGAATATAGGTGAAGCATAGAGTAGGGTGGAGATCAGGTGAGTTCTGGCTATGGCGGTCCTGGCTACTGGTGTAAGAAAGGGTTTGATTCTATAGAGGGACCCCAATTTCTTGTTGACTGTTTTGATAGTACTGTTTATATGAGTATCAAAGCTAAGGTGGTTATCTATTGTTATTCCTAAAGTTTAGTGGTTGAGTCGGGAGATATAATAGTGCCATTATTAGATACTAGTGTGAAATTTATTGGTGTGGATTTTTGGGTTGGTGTGAAAAGTAAAAGTTTAGTTTTTTTAGTATTTAGGAGGAGGCAGTGGTATAAGAACCATTGTTCTACTGTATTAAATGCTTTTTGGGTAAGGGACTGTAGTTCAGTTGCAGACGTGGCTGAACAAATTATTGTGGAATCGTCTGCATATTGAATGCAGGTGGCTTCAGGAATTGCTGAGTGAAGGTCATTAATAAAAATGGCGAATAGGAGTGGGCCTAATATAGAGCCCTGTGGAACACCTAGGGAAATAGGGAGGTGAGTAGATAGGTTGTTTTCCCATAGCACAGCCTGTTGTCTATTGTCTAAGTAAGATTTAAACCAATTTATGGTTAGAGGTTCAAGTGAGAGGGATTTCAGTATATTTAAAAGGAGATGGTGATTAACCATGTCAAAAGCTTTAGATAAATCAATAAAGACTGCAGAGGAGAGAATTTTGTTGTTTCGGTTTTTGTTGATTAAGTCTGTGAAGGTTAGTAGGGCAGTGGTAGTACTGTGGAAAGGTCTAAATCTGTGTTGACAATTGGCTAGTAAGTTGTTTTGGAGTAGGTGGTTAAGTAGTTGCTTATGGATGCATTTCTCCATAATTTTTGCTAGGGGAGATAGAAGAGCAATAGGACAGTAGTTAGAAAAGTCAGTAGAGTTCCCACCTTTATGTAGAGGGATAATGTGAGAAGTTTTCCAGGTAGATATAGTTCTGTTAACCAGAATGAAAATGGGATAGGCTATGGCTTTAGCTCCTTTTTGCAGATATTCTGCAGGAAGTTTGTCAGCTGAGGGGGTAGTATTACCTCCATACCATCATGCACCCACTTCAAAACTTTACTAAAAGTGCACCTAAAAACATGCTGGCTATGCCCTTGCAACTCCCACTCTAATATCACCCACCCCATCCAACCACTACCTTTCTTTCCACTCCACTAACTACCTTGATTATAGCAAGCTCAAATGTTCATAAGCCTAGTACTTATTATACAGCAGGAACTTCTTATTGTAACATTTGTTAATGTCTGTTATGTACTTCACAGATAAATATTCTAGTTGTCTACTGATGTACTATGTTCTTCATCTGTAAATATGTTGTAAGTAATTGGTATGTTAAATTGTTAATCGCTATGTAATCCAATGTAACTGCTGTCTCTTTATTTTAACTGTGGAGCTCTTCTCCCCGGGCCTCTGCTGAAAATGGACCTACATCCAGTCGGACACTCCCGGTCAACAAATGTAAATAAATAAATAAATATATATATATATATATATATATATATATATATATATAGATCTACTTCATAATGTCAAAATTTTAGAATGCAGACAACCATATGGCCGACATTCAAAATCTCGACATTATGAATAAATCCAAAAAAAAGGAAATAAAATTTCCTTTAAAGTGCTAGCAGGGGGGCTCCGCCCCACTGCACCCCCTCCCGTAACTTTAATATACCAACTCCGAGATTGCATTACATATATAAATATATATATATATATATATATATATATATATATATATATATATATATATATATATATCAACCCCTTGGCAGTTGGATTAGAGCGGTGGATATACCAGGATATATGTGTGGCAATGGGTTGCCTTCAGTTTACCAACAGTCCACTTCCTCGAAACCTGGTTTACCGACACTTGGCCATCCTGATGGAAGAACTACCCGAAGAAAACAAACCCACAGATGTGGGGGGGGCTACGCCCCCAACACCCCCCTTACTAAATATACCAACTCTGAGAACGCACTACCGCGGGGGGTAAGGGGCAAAGTTCAAGTAGATGGCCAAGTGTTCACTAACCGTGTTGGTAACGTCGGCTTTGGGAATGTCGGTAATTTGAAGTGTCAGTTGAATGCATGTCAGGGAAGTGAACTGTCAGTAAACTGAAGGTAACCTGTGTGGCAATATGAGTCTGAAACTCTCAAGCTTTGCTGCTGATGTACTGCTAACCTTAACCAATCCTGGAAATAATATTCCCAGACTATGGAACATGCTGGGTAGATTTGGCTCCCTAGTGGAATACAAGATAAATAAGACCAAGACACAAGCTGTTGGGATTAACTTGATCAATCTTTAAGATCTAAAAATTGGAGAGTCAGGCCTCTGGGATTATGCAGAGGTTAAGTATCTGGGCATCTGGATGGCACATGATTTGGAGGCATCAAGAAGAATGTATATAAAAGGAATGCAAAGAATTTGAGAAAACCTTAGTAATTAGGGTTGGACTTTCAAGCCCAAATACTATATTGGCATGTTTTATCACATGTGCTGTATATAGCACAAGCATTCTGGGCTTCATTTGAGGCAAACAGTATACTGAAGAGTGACCGAAGGAGAGATTCTGTGTTGCAGGGCAAAATATCAAGTGGCATGGGACAGGATGGTTCTACTAAAGCAATATGGGGGAATAGCAGTGCCACGTTTCACGCTTTAATTGCAAGCAACAGTTCTAACATTCTATGAGAAGTACAAGAGTAGGAATTATGAAGCAAAGTAGAAAGAAATGGTAATGGAAGAAGAAGAAGATGAATTGAGACTTAGCGACTGTGGTTTTGCAATTCTTTCTATACCTATGACATGTACCACAGGTTATTCTTATTACATAATTAAGTGACTGGGTCAGTTACCACTGTAAACTTACGGTCGGCTCCAGAGGCTCTTGATACATTGTTAACTGAATCATTTAGTTCACCCACAGTACCACAGGCTATATTTGTCTACAGGTTTAAGCACTTGTGTTTGATTTAACTACCAGAGGCTATTTGTTACATTGCTAAAACAAACTATTTAGTTTAATCCAGAACAGGACTTGCTGGACTTAGATCAGTTGTACCTTTTGAAGATTATTCAGCTTCCAGGTGCACTTTTAAATATGTGTTGAGTATTTATTACAGAACAAGAATCTAGCAGTTGCTGTAATAGACTGTTTACTTACAACTGCACTACTAAACTGTGAATAATACTCTAATATGTATATTTTTGGTTGTTAAAGCTTTGGAGCTGTACATTTGCTTACTCTTCTCTATCATCTTTTACTTTTTTTCTCAGCCCCAAGCCAGCTGTGTCCCTTAGTGTTCAGGGTTCCTATCCTGCTTCAAATAGCACCACTAACAAAAGTAGAACCATCGGGAATCCCAACTGTGCTGAGGAACCTAACAGAGCATAAATGTATGTCTCATTATACCACAAAGAACATTAGTAGATTGTGTTTTGCTATGACCCTTAATGTATTGAGCATTACCGCATGAGGCAGCAGTAGAAATTTCAACTCTTATCTACCCCCATGCTAAAACATTCTGGTTTCTCATCCATCAGGTCTCAAAAACACACTACACTAAATTACAATTCTACCCTTTAAAGTCTCTAAAGACATTGTTTGGCCATTTGTTTTTTCTATCTGGATATCTCCCCAACTCCCATCCCCAGTTTGTATCTCAGAGTCAACAAAAGCTGATTCGTTCATTTACAGACCTCATACTAGGAAATTTGTTAGGACATCCAACTGCTTAAATTAAAAGAGTCTCACTAACTTCTTAAAAGTAGCAGCCAAAGAACTAAAATTGCAACCATGACTTCAGAGCAAATTATATATATATATATATATATATATATATATATATATATATATATATATATATATATATATATATATATATATATATATATATATATTTTTTTTTTTTTATTGCACATACCTAGCTTGGCTCTTCCTGCTCCATTCACCCTATGGGCTCACTCTGCTCCACTACCCTGTCCTCAATCCCCACCCACCCCCACTACTACTACATTTAATCCTAAGAAACCACATCCACCCTCCTACACCCTCCAATCAGAATGCTATATAAACCCAGCCACCACCCTATAACCTAAATTAAGTCACCATAACCTACAACTAATCTCTACTACTTAAATATCTGAATTAAGTAATACAGCCAATCACTAAATACACATCACCCATACCGTCTCATGAATCCCACATTAAAGAGAAAGACATACCTAATACCCTACATCCATAGATAGTACAATATGTTACTTTATCACATTCCTACCCTGATTCCCCTATTAATAGCTGCACAGCTCACATCCTATCATAAACATCTTAATACCACATGGCAGCAGCACACCTCCAGAACTCCGACCCATTAAAACAAGTAGAAACCTCCATTATCATTGCTGCTAACATCTTTAATATCAACAACACCTCCCTATTCACATTGAATCTTGTCCTCCTCAAAACACAGTCACATACCTCCTTAACATATGACAAAGCATTACAAAGATACATAAAAATGATACTTAATATTGCATCATAACTAATTCTTAGTGGAGACATACATCCTTACCTGGCCACCCCCAACAAAATATAACAAGATACAATCAACCCCACTAAATGGCACCAGAAAAAAATTCCAATCTCCTAATATTAAACATAAACCTTAAAAATATTCTCAGCAAGACTAGTGAGCTCCACGCTACCATCTCACACTATTCACACAATATAGTTGTGTTAACAGAAACATGGCTTAAACCAGAGATTAACAGCAATGAGACAACATCCCCTGGCTATACATATATAGACAAGACTGGATAGGAAAAAGAGGTGGGCGGATTGCCATATTATACAAAAATAGTCTAAACCTCAAAAATTTAGATATAAGTATCCCAGATAGCAAAAATCCAGAAATATTTTTAACTAAACTTCTACTTAATTCTAAAAAGCAAATAAACTAGTAGGTGTCTACATCTCATCAAGGAATAATATCCCTGCTCTAGAACATATCCTACAATGAGCAAACAAGATCCTCCCCCAAGAAACAATTATACTAGGGGACTTTAATATTGATTTGTATACTAGCAACTCAGATATCCTCACAAACCATATATCTCTGTTTGGCTTCTCATAACTAATCCAACACACTAATAGGCAGACAAAACAAAAAAATAATCAATCCTAGACTAGATACTCACCAATCAACCCAACCTCTCTCAATGCACAGGCTGTCTTCCTGACAGTCTTAGTGATCACCATCCCACCTTTCTACTCCAGCAATAAAAATAAAACCCTCCAAAACCCCCTCCTTTCAGAAAATAAGAAACAAAAAAAAATTTCAGTCCCCAATTGTTTTTATCTGCACTCAAAAGCTGCAGATGGGCACCTCTCAAACAACTCCCATTAGATGAGTCAGTGGAGTTCTTTAACTACACCTTCCTTAGCATCCTAAACAGACTTGCCCCACCAAGAACAATTAGGAAAAAAAAGAAAATACATCCCATGGCTAACCAAAGAAACAAGAGCCCTGCTAAAAACAAGAGACAAAGCCTGAGACAACTGGCACCGTAACAAAACACTAGCTAATCATCAGAAATACTTAGAACTAAGAAATTCTGCCATAAAACATATAAGACAAGGCAAAAAAAGAATACTATGCTAAAATACAACACGAATACCAAGGAAACCCACAAAAGTTCTTGTCAGCAATCAAGAAAATCTTTCAACCTGGCCAAATCAATACCCCCTCCCAAAGCACAGACAACACTACAGATGACAAACCCACACAGCTGAATACATTTTTCACCAGTTCTATACTCAAGCTAACAAACACTAATTCCTCCCCCTACTGTCCTCTCTACAACTCTAAGCAACAATAACTTTTCTTACAACCTATTACTACTGCCAGTATAAACAATACCTCAAAATACTCAAACCAACAACCTTAGCTGCTGACAGCCTGCCAGTAGACTTTCTCAAAATTACTGCAGAAACAATCACATATCCTGTCTCCATCCTCATAATCTGCTCCATCACTGAACAAAAATCCCAGCTATCTGGAAAATATCCCACATCATCCCACTATATAAAGGTGGCAGCTTTACAGAGCTTTCCAACTACCGTCCAATTGCTATCCTCTTTCCGCTATCAAAAATCCTGGAAAAATGCATCCATACCCAATTCCTCCACTATCTGCTATCAGTCTGCTATCCAAAACTTAACATGTATTCTGCCCACACCATAGTACAATCACTGCCCTTCTAAGCTTCACTAACTCTATCAAACTTCTCAAGAATGAAGGTAACCTGGTCTTATCTGTCTTTCTGAACCTCTCAAAAGCATTTGACATGGTCTTACACTCCAAACTCTTAAACACACTATCAGAATTTAGAATTAGCCACTCCACACTCACCTAGTTCCAGAACTATCTCACAAGAAGGCAGCAAGCAGTAAAATCAGGTGACACCCTCTCCACACTGCTATCAGTTACCTTAGGAGTCCCACAAGGATCCATTCTTGGCCCTCTTTTCTTCACATTATTCACCAAAAACCTGCAAACTGCCACTAATGAAGCCATGTTAATACAATATGCTGATGATTCCACCTTAATATGTGCAGCCACAACAATCCACCATCTACAGCAAATAACACATCAAGTCTTCTCTAAAGTAGAATCCTGGCTAACCAATGCCCAGATAATACTTATTCCCAATAAAACAAATCTCATCCTGTTTCACCATACAAAAGACCCCTCTCCTCTATTCAAAATCACAAACAATACCATCATTACCCCAGTCCCCCACACCAAACACCTGGGAGGAGTAATAGACCAAAACAAGAACTCTGATCTCCACATAAACCAAACAATTAAAAAAGTCCACAAAAAGTAGGTAGCCTGTACAGGAGTAAACATTTCCTGACAAGCAAATCCAAAGTCTCCATTGCCAGAACCCACCTTCTTTCTACTGTCCTATAAGCATCTCCCATCCTTACCAATCTCAAGAAAACTTACATAAACAAACCAGATAGCTGTTATAATAAAATAGCAAAGTTCTCTACAGATGCCGGCTACAGATCCCATCAATGACATGCTCTCAAAGAACTCTCATGGCTAGAATTCCCCCAGCCTACTTACTTTTAACCAGCCCTTCATGGCCCACCAAATAGTCAACCAACCTGAAAAAATTCCCCGTCTCGAAGGCCTACTCACTCACTATTCCAATAACTGAACCCTGCACTCCAGTAACAAAAACCTATTAAACATCACTAAAAGTAGCAATAATGCTGTTGACTCTCTGTACTCAAATAGCATAGCCAAAAATCTGGAACTCCCTACCCATAGATATTAGATCCACCATCAGCACTACCAACTTTAAGAAATTACTAAAAGATCACCTAACATCCACTTGGATCTGCTCATGTACTAACCCTGGATAAAGCCCTCAACCAGATATAACCTCAATTTACACTTCTGTCCACTCTATAACTCCTATAACCTCCCTCTCCCTTTTCTAAATCCTTAGGTCTTCCACACTGTTATAAACTTTATACTGTTTGATGACATACTAATTGAGCTGTAGTAGCAGAAGAAAATCTAAGACATGTACTATATTTGTACTGTATTTATGTATTTATCTCATCTCTCATGTACATATTTTTGTTTAATCCCCCATGCATATAAATGTGCTTTTTAAATAACTGCTAAAATGTAAGCAGACACAAATAATCTGTATAATATACTTTTTCTCTTCTTTTCTTTTTACATGACATGTATTAGTAAAAATTGTACTACACTGGAACTTTTGTCCTTGGGCCTCCACTGAAAATGGACATTGTTGTCTAGTTGGACTACCCTGGTAAACAAATGTTAAATAAATAAATACATACATACATACATACATACAAACATACATTCATAAACATGAATAAATAAACTATTGCATGGTAGTTCTATTCTCTATGGATGTTGTTGGGAAATGGATACATTTCTGCCAGGAACTGTGACAGGATGTGACTGGCAACTGTGAGGGACACTCTTATAACATCTCGTACATGCTGCTGAAATGTCCCAGATGTTAGTATACCTAGACTAAGAAACACTTTTGATTCTATCGGTACTCGATTACCCAGCAGATTGCGTCCTGCACCAGCTCTCTGTCTAATCTGAATCTATGTATTATTTCCTGGTCAGAGAGATGGCTTAATTGCAGACTGTAGACTGGCATCTAGCTGGCTGCCTTCTGGGATGTGTTTGCAGGGCAACCTCTGGTATGGTTTCAGTACCCCAGCCTGCTGTATATGCATTAAGTTAAAGCACATATGGCCTCCACTGACTGCTTTCAGAAAGTTCTTGGCAAAGTACTTTGGTGCATTTAAGTTGCACTGAGCACTCCCATGGTGTGCTGGAATCCAGTGGGAGTGCACAGAATCTGTAATTATCCTACACTGAATAGAAAACTACTTGGTCTTATTTTGGTGCAAGTTATGAAGGCATGTCTGCCACTGATGCATTGATGTTTTCCTTCAGAGTGATGCACTGTCTGCAACTTTCTTTTGGAATCCAGCCCATTGTGTTTAAAAAGTGCTCTCACAAATCAAAGATAAAAAGTACATTTAACCAGGTCATTTCCAGTTTTGCTGTAGATGCTTTAAATGGACAGATGCCTGTTGATGGACAATACAAATCAATTTTGTAGAAAAATGATGGACTCTATAGAAGTCATTGTCAATTTTTTGTTTTTAGAAGTAAAGATCAGCTTTGCAATGTATTTTAAGCCAGATGCCTACCACAAATAAAAATGACATTCAAGTGTGAGTCAGACTGCAGACTGCAAAGCAAAGGACAGATGTAATTTTAGAAACAGATGAAGTACTTAATCTTTAGACTGAAGGTACCTTAAATTCTTGCTGTTTTAAATCTATGATTATATGGCCTTAACTTCACTGAAATCTTATTAGGTCACACCTTAAGGAAGAATAACTATGCCTTCTTATTAAGTTAAATTTACAGTGACAGTACAAGATAAACCTTCTGAACAATGTTAACCTACTTAATAAATAAGTGGTTTCATGTCTAATACATTAGTACCACCACATATATGTCAGGGTTTCTGCTCATCATGCTTGTGACCCAGGTCCAGATCTGGACAGAGTCAATCAGAGAGCTAGATGTTGAGGGAAAAGAGAGAATCCTTCCCTGGGATAACTGAGGAGTATGTTGCATATCCAAATGTCCTCCTCTTTTGTGATATGGCATCGCTCACATTTGCTAACACCAATGTTCTTTGTAGGGCCTTGAAGGTATCACACTAGCACATTTTCAGTGACCTATTTCCATAGAGAACATAGTTAAAAATGAATGTGGCAGACAGAATGAGATCAGTACCTTCAGACGTGTGTCACTTATTATTGACATTTAGTACTGCCCTAGTCTAGAAACACCATTCACTTGCTATCACTTCGTTTGATAGCTCAGGGATAAAGCAAAGGAAGAAAGAAAGGAACAAAGAAAGCCATGGTTCTAACTCAGTAGCTTGGAATAGCTTGGCTGAAGAGCAAAGACATAATGGAGGCAGATCTATACTAGGCAGAGAAAAAAGCAGGCAACAGTATTGCAAGTTCATTTCCACTGGAAAGGAAGGGGCAAAGAGAAGAAACAGAGTGGTCCAAACACCATAAGAATGCATCCATTCCTGTACACATACTAAAGGCCTTTTCAGTCTGTCATATATGTTGAGACTGCTCCAGGACACGAAAGTGTTAGCCAGAGTACAAAAGTTTTGTGTCTCAGTATATATTTCCTGAATACAGACTGCTTAAAGTGATATGCAGGTGAAAATACAAACATCATTCTGCCTAATAGGCCCTACTTTCTCCAAAAAAGAATCATGCTGAAATAAATCAGGGATGCACAAGCAGTCAAATTGATCAAAAGAAGGCTTTGATGAACTCCATCCTTCACAAAGGCATTATAAATGCTTCAAATACAGGCATCCTAGGTGAATACAGTTTGATGCATCTTATTGCACTAGTGAATGCAAATTAAAACTGCCACCAGGCTTATACATACAGCAATTGCCCGCAAGGTTGGTTGTTTCTTGACCTGACATTTCTCTGAGTCATCTTGTGAACAGCATGTTGTTGATAATGAGCAAATGTGTGGCAGACAAGCTGTAAAATTAAGAAACATTTCAGCCACTAGGCTCCAGAGCTTCCTTGTGGAAGTTATACAGTAAATGTTCATGTATAAAGCAGGGGTTGGCCTTTCCAGCTGTGAACTCTATTAAGAAAAATATTACAAAATAAGTCTGAATACTAGTAAAAATATAATTTCTTGAATGTACCTGTAATGATGTGAGGTATTGCCAGATATGCCACGAGAAGTGGGGCAGTGGAGGTATAACATATGCCAGCATAACTAGCTGGAGTTTTCTAAAAATTATATGTCATCAAACTGATTTGTACAGGTGCTTGTGTTGAAATGTATTTGTAAGCTGCTTCTGTTAAAAATGTAACAAAAGGGGGTCCTGCTACAGACAAGAAATGCACATGTATGTGAGAATGTATTGTAACTGTTGAATGAATATATTGCAACAGAGGATACTGGAAGAGAAGAGGTTAATCTCAGTCCATCTAACTTTGAAAAAAATAGTCTGAAATAAAATTACCTGGTTTAAGCCATAAATATTGTACTTTACAGTTCTGACTGCAGCCAGAGACACAGCATCTGTGAAAATAAGGACTAGGAATCCTGCTGTATTGTCCTTAGTGGTGAACTAATTGCTGCCCTGAAAGGGTAGAAGTGTTGAAATGGTTTTATAGCTTCCAGATGCTATAACACATCTTAGCAATGCTCTATGTGTATGGTAACACATATGTGCCAAATTCTGGTTCAGTTTCTAGTAAAGGGGGGAAATGTGGGAACCAAAATCAGATGACCAGATGTATGTGATGTCATTCTGTAATACAGCACTGAAATGATGTTTTAATACTAGATGATAAAGAGTTCTCACAGCAGTCTGTTTTTGAGACCTGACAAAGAAGCAAAAACACTCAACCCACTTCATCTTGCCTTGCTTTACTAAGTAGCAAGGGAACAGTAATACTTTAAATCACTCAGGAAAATATAGTTAGACTAGTTAAGTACTGTTTTCTGTATATATGTGAATCTATCCATCTGTATTATTTTTAATATTTTCTGTGATTGAAAGTCTGGTGTTTATAGTAAATAGACATTTAGTATTTTCATGTTCTTTTATTATTTATTATTAAATACATCTAAACTATTCATTGTGACTGGTCTTTTAGAGAATATTTTAACCTTTGAGAGTATTTATATTTATTTGTTGACACTGTGGCCACTCCTGAAAGCGTTGTTGTGTTGATCAAACACTACAATTTGTATTAGTATTAATTTTTCTCAGTACAATTGAGTATCCTTGTAAGACCGTTAAAGTAGCTGGCTGGTGGCAGTGAATCTAAATTATATTCTGGGCCAAGGGGACAGAGCTAGTAAATCTGTGCCAGCGTTTTCAAAGTGTGTGTGTGTGTGTGTGTGTGTGTGTGTGTGTGTGTGTGTGTGTGTGTGCATCTGAAAAATCAAATCTCAAAGAGTATGTGTGTCAGCTATTTGGAGCAGGGACACAAATCACTGGTTTCACAGAGAGGGTGGTGGAAAACTTGGCTTGGAACACTCGGCTGAGGACTCAACTCTATGTTGGTGTCAGTGGGGCATCTTACTGTGGGTCTGGGGAGAGACAAGGAAACTCAGCCCCTGGACTGAGTGTGTCCCTGTGTGATCTTAAGGGAAATTGTGCTTGATGTATCCATTTTTGTTCCAAGTGAAAGTTCCTCACTAGTGTCAGTGGTGACGATTGAGATTCCTTGATTACTGGCCCAGAGCAGGGACAGCACAGTACCAACCTTAGCACATGTAAACAATGGTTTATCCAAGCCTGGAAAAGTACTACTTTTATAAAGAGGATAGCTTCATTTTATTGTAACATTATGTTTTCCTAAAATACTGTAAGAAGGAGAAAAGCCTGTCTAATCTGTCCTTTTAGTGCATTCAACATCATACACACCACTATCACTTTTTTCCATCTTATTCTTTATCCAGCTGTCCTATAGATTCTGTCTCCACCACAAATTCCTATAGTCCATTCCATGGTTTACTACTCTTGCACTCTCCTTTTCTGTCTCTCTCTCTCTCTCTCTCTCTCTCTCTCTCTTTCTTTCTCAATCTCTCTCACTGTGAAGAAGTACTTTAGCAGATCCTGTAGTAGTTTTCCACTAAATCTGCTGCCTGCATCCTCATTGTTTCTGTCCAGCATGATCCCTTCACACCACTATGATGTGATTCTGTGCACCATTATCATACACCCCCACCAAGTCTTACTTGACAAGATTTCTATCTCTGCTAATCTTTTATCATATCATATCATATACCCATCATTCCACACACCTTTGTGGTAGCTTTCCTCTGGACTCCCTTAGCTTACACAACCTTCACCATTGCACACAGTGCTCAAGGTGTGGAACCATCAGGTACAAGTACAGCACAAACATTACTTCTATAGTTTTCAAATTCTTCCCACATAGGATATACTCCAACATTTTGTTTGATACTGACACTGTACCTCCTGGTGGCCCAGTGAGTGTGATCAAGATACACAAATCCTTTTCCTACTCTGCAGCCATTGGTTCCACTCCCCCAGCTGATACTTCCCATAAGGTTGATTGTGGTATATGTGCAGTGCTTTGCAATAAATTTCAACTGCCACATTTCTAACCACTTGGTAAGCCTTCCCAAATCCTTGCTTAGACTCACTCCCACCCACTCATACCTCTCAACGGTCTTGATTTTTGCAGAAAGCCCAGATATTGCCTCATATTTTTAATATGTCCGTCATAAAATTTGTGGTTTTCTATGAAATCATTGAGGAATGAAGTTTCTGAATAATTCATTCACTCTAATGGAGTTCAAGAAGTTTGCAATGTAACTTCCAATGGACAAAGCCTAAGCCTTTTGACAGAATCAAATTATGTCCTCACATTTCAAATAAATGTTCATATCTCTGGAACCATACGGGTTATGAAAGCAGTATAAATGGCAAACTCTTCAGCACAAGCTATATTTATAGAAGTAGTATTCTTTAGGTTTAAGTCACAGCAAACACGGTAACTATTACATTTGTAATATTTTGAAAACAACTTACACTATCTCAGCAGCCATTCAAGTTACACACACACTGTCAGCAGCATTTTGTTCATCTAGCTGAGAGCTTTCATATGAGGCTAAGGAGTTCTGTCTGTATTACTTGGTTGTTGAGATATTTAGAAAAATGTGAAAATTATATCTGTATAAATTAATATAAAAAAACAACAGTTAGCATCCTTTTAACCTGCAGTAGACATAGGTCAAATATTAATGTAGTTGAGTTTGCCATTGTATAAGCTTAAAGATGAAATCTTTTAAAACCTTGTACATGACATAGTTTGGGAATTATTGATGCAAATATGAGCAAGCAATATTTGATGCCTAGAGGTGTCAGAAGGAGTTAACTACAGATGCACATGGAGGCGTCACTTGGATGTAATGAGATAATGATATCTATAGACTTCATATCCTTCAGAAAAATGAACACTAATATAAAACGTTATTCTAGCAACTTTCTACCTTTATAAGAGCAAAAACAATTTTTGACATTTACCTCTGGTTATGAGTCTTTGCCTCTCCCCCCATTATTTTTGCTTAGTCCAGGTTTCTTGTACTTTGAGGCTGAGCAGTATGCCTCTCCCCATCACCCACTGTTGTACCAGTCTTTGTGTCATTAGCAAAGAGAATGACCTTAAATTCTCTAGTGACTTCAGTATAAATGAGACAGACACTGAAAAATACTAGACCAAGCACTGACACTTGTGATACCTCACTTGTCACTTTCTTTCTCTCTTTCTTTATTTATTCCTGACATCATTCCTCTGGCCACAACCTTCTATGTCTTAACCATCAACCATGCAGCAGTCCAATTCCTTGGTCTTGGTCCTACTCTGCCCACTTTAGGCTTGTTATCAGACTCCTGTGTATGGGTGTGTCAAAGGCTTCACTGAACTCCAACTAGATTATGAGCTTCGTATTGAACTGGCAGCCCTCAAAATGTTGAGTGCCTACAAGCTGAAAAAAAAAGAAAGGCATAAACTACAAGTCAGAGTTTCAGACTAAATAATCTTCAAAAAATTATGTTAGTGCAAATCCTGTTATTCTAACAACTTTCCAAGAGCATTAATTTGGAACATTGCTATTCTCCTTTAAACATAGTTTTTTTTGTGGGGGCTGGGGCAAGAACCCACACCCCAAAACTTATGTACTTATACACACACACACACACACACATATATATATATATATATATATATATATATATATATATATGTATATATAATACACACACACACACACACATATATCTGTATATATAGATACACGCACACACACAATATATATATATATATATATATATATATATTTATTTATTTATTTATACCAACTCCAAGATCCCCATACCTAGGAGAAAGTGGAATATGGGAAAAGGACTTAGTACATGTAAGTCTATTTTTGACTATTCAGTCTCTATGTTTTGGGACTCATTCTAGCAGGTCCCAAATGGTTATCAGATTGTGTCTACTCTAGACCATGTTTAACTGGCAGCAACTTCTGACCATTATTGTATACATGTTGTCCTTGAGATAATAGTCCAATAGGAAAGCTGCATTAAAAGTATTACTCAGTTATGTAAATCTCACATGACATAAACTATATCCATTAAAAACCAGACTACAAACCATAAGTCCTGTGGCTTTCACCTGGACTAGCACAGCAAATCAAAGTAGGGATCTGGCATGGATACAATGAATAATGAATCCCGTTGAGCAGGAAAAAACTTCACACCCATAGGACCTTGTGCAACTAAACTAGAAAAAATACTAAAATAGCTAAGTCAAATTACTGCCTTTTTAAACAGCACTCACATTTCAGCCAGCCCAAGCAATTTTGGATTACTGTAAACTGCTAGTTAACCAAACGATTCTCCACAACTCAAAAGAATCACCTCCTGACACTTTGAAAGCTATACTACACAATATCTACAACCCACGCAAACCGTCTCAAAACTACTTTTGCCGTTAGACCCTTGTCTCTCAAACGGATCCACTGAACATCTCCCTTAACTACAAATCTTTAGATTCTAAAGTACCAGGTTCATCATACAGTTGAAAGGTCTCTGTCATGAGGCTTGTTGAGTGTCATGGCAAAATCTGTGCATAAAGATAAATGCAGAGATGATGAACACAGACATCATGCATGCTTTTAGCACATCCTGGAGGAGGGATATGGGTGTGGAACAATAGAGCTTCTTGTACAGACTGCTAGGCTGCAGCCCCCACATGAAAAAAAAAAAGAAAGAATTGCA
Source organism: Protopterus annectens (assembly GCF_019279795.1). Classification (NCBI taxonomy): domain Eukaryota; kingdom Metazoa; phylum Chordata; order Ceratodontiformes; family Protopteridae; genus Protopterus; species Protopterus annectens. The sequence goes on from NC_056746.1 coordinate 1,216,413,033, forward strand.
GCATTTAAAGTTTGAAAGTTGAACATAATTTTTGAATTAAAAATAATGACTGACTTTTTCATCTTCAATTTTTTTCCTGGTACTCAGAATTCTGCACATGGGGGAGTTCCAAAGAGGGTTAGATGGCAAAGAAAAAATTGTCTCACTTCATTTGACAGGCTGTTTACATGCAGTCTACATCTTTAGTTTGCTGAATGAGGCAATTGCACCTTATTATACTTCTTGATGCTGAGCTGACAAGTTTAGAAGCATTGTCCAATATTCAAGCAGCTCACCGGGCTGCACTGAGTAGCAGCTGAGACTGAAAGCAAACGGCTACAGAACCATGGGAACAAGTGTGCGTGTGTGTGTGTGTGTGTGTGTGTGTGTGTGTGTGTGTGTGTGTGTGTGTGTGTGTGTGTTTGCATGTGGGCAGTTGTTATTATTTTTTATTGTATTACCTTCTGATATTAAAGGCTTACAGAATAAACATTTTGCTTTAATTGCTGGGTATGGAAGCTGTTGTTTAGACTGTGATAGTTTGGGCAGTTCCAACAGTGGTGCCCTGAGTAGCATTGCCGTCTCACAGCACTTGTTTCTCTGGTTGAGATTTTGGTTGTGATTCCTGATATGTGGAGTCAACATGTACTCCCTGTTTGGGTGTGGGTTTTATCTAGGTTCTATGGTTTCCTCCCCATACCCTCAGGTGTATAATGCGTACCTGTGGCTATTTGTGATTTTACTTTCATCCCTATATAACACCAGAAGGGCACATAGAAGTTAACATTTTAGGAGGGGTGGGAAGGAGAACACTATTTTCTGATACCATTCATTTATCTTTGCAAGTATTTGCCATCTCTATTTATTAGGAACTACTATAGACATGACTTATTTTTCATTGAAAGAAAAAAAAACTAAAACTGAATTTCCTTATTTATAATTTGTGTTCAGATTATCACTGGATGAAAAGGTTACAAAAAAGCTCTTTTAAGATGTGCCTTGAACCATCTAGAACCCTATGACCTCTGGGGGGACTAGTGCTTCCCAGGCCCTTGGCTTAATTCATTTACTTCCTTCACACTTATTGCAGTGAAGTCATGCTGATTAGGGTTTGTTGAAATGGTAGAAGTAAAAGCTAAAGAGTATGACAAGCTGTTAAAAAACAAGAAGGACGTAATCACCTAGATTGTACAGTATGGGATTAGAAAGGGTGCAACAGAAGAAGGGCAGTGGTGAGGTACAGGGGAGAACAGTGCGCAAGAGTGGCCATTTTGCCTAAGCCTGGCCTTGTTCATTGCAGACAGATATCTGAGATGTATATAGTCTATGAAGTAGCTATGATAAATGAGTACTGAGGTCATCTGGGGATGAACGAGACTGACTCCATCTGTTGTTTAAGTGCAAATAATGGTCATTGACATGTCATAATACAGCCCCACCTCAGTCCAGTTACTGCCACCCAGTCAGTTACTTCCTGTAGCCCCCCCCCCCCTTGCTTTAAAGTCACAAGCCACCATGGGTGTAGAGCAACTGTACCATCAAGGAATTGCATCCTTTTTTTTACAAACAAAATGAGCCGTTCCATGAGAAAGTTGGTGATAGCTTACACTATCCAACTTTGCTCATGTGTAAGGTCACAGGCAGCCCTCCCCCCTCCTCCCATTTCAATCTGGATATTTGTTGTACAACTCCATCTATATGTGGAAGTAGGTACTGCAAGCAGTGTGACTTTCCAGCAGGTACTGCCTGCAGTACCTAGTCTAACATACAAGATGGGCTGTTGTCTCAGCAACACTTACCATTGACTTTAGTAGCATTCTCCAGTAATTCTACCTTGTACATTGGGAAGGTTCAGTGCTGAATCAGTTCAGCATAGCATAGCTAATTCACCAGCATTCTTGAGTATGACACAAACAAATGACTAGTGCAAAAGCCATGGATTAAAACTCAATGCAAAGAAATGCATTATAGTGCCTTTTGAAAAGTATCCATCCAAGCTAATTACTTCATTAATAAAACACCCCTATGAGCTGACCTGATAGTTAGGTATCTGGGAACATTTTAGACAGTAATCTGGTGTTTAAGCAACACATAGCCAATATTGTAAGAAAATCATTCTATGTCACCCAACTCATAAGCAAAGGTATAGCATTCAGGTCCAAGGAAGTAATCATATCACTCTACTCATCCCTTATTAGACCTGTCACTGAATACAATGACCCTTTTGGCATGTACCTAACAGGGCACATACAACAGGTGGAATGCCCTCAAAGGATCCTCACCAGGAGAATCCAGGCTATGAATACCCTGTTTTATACAGATCACCTTAAGATCCTATCTCTGTACTCAGTCTTCTACAGGTTACTGTGAGGCAATCTATGCCTACCACATAAGGCATCCATGGATCCAGCTCTGTTGGATCTCTTGCACATTAGCAAGACAAACAACACCAGAACATTACATCCAAAGACATGATCTTCATCTGCAACGTAAATATAACCTGCTGGAGGGACTGATATGTGTCTCAAAGGATCCTCACCCTATAGAATAAACTCCCCATCTACATGAAGAAGAGTTCATCCCTGACCCTGTTCAGAAGAAGCATTGATCATTGGACTGGAAATCACAAATTCACCCCTGGCCTGGCTTACATGTCTCTGAAGGACAGAGGTTGAATGGAAGTAAATTAATCCCCAACTAACATAGTCCCCACAAATATAGCCCTTAGCTTCCTCCTTACTAACACCCCCCCACCACCATATAGATGTCCAAGGGAGTCTGGGACAAAACTTGGTTGGGTTGCACGGCTGGGCTTGTAAAGATTAGGTGGTCAATAGCCTTGTATGAACCTATGAAACTGTGAAGTAAGGCTTCAGCAGTCCCCATTAGTATATGTTGTTAACAAACTGTCTTGACCATTTCACCATTGCTTCACAAAATTGAAAACTCCATCCAATCTCCTGGAATAACATCATCCTGGAGAGTAGGGCTTGCCCAGTTCAATACTTTGCAATGTTGGGCTATTGAAAAGAAGGAGTACTGCAATGTCCAGACAAGCTAATGGGATTCTGTAACATTCCATGTTACTGTATCCCATACCTTATTTTTAGCATAGCCTGAATGTAACTGTGGGCTCAGCTCTACAGTTCCACCTGTGAAGGTGTCTGACAAGTGAAGGCACCTGCTTTACTGCAACCAAGAAGATGGATGGGCATGTGAGACCACTAGTTTACCTGGGAAATGCATCTATTTTTAACATCTAGTCATTGTGATTACTCCAAAAGGGATTTTGGGGAATGATTTGCATTGCATAATTCTGAGCATGTGCATGGTTCCAGATTTTCACTGACTCCTGACATCTGTAGTACTGCTCCACTTTTATGTATCTAGGTACAGCACATAGTCTGGCTTGCCAGCAGGTACTGCCTGTAGTCCTAAGGCCCACACACAATTTGTGTTGTTTGCTCACCACTAGTTCCTATTGACTTTAATAAGATTCTCCATTAATTCAAAACTTTTACCAATGTGCAATACAGAATCATTTCAGCACAGTGAGCCTGATTCCCCTTTTAGAATTGGAAATAAGGCTCTGTTAGTCCCCATGAGTATATATTGGCAATGGAGTGTCAGACCTTGGCTTGGATGTGAAATAACTGCTAGGCATGACATGTTCCTTAATCCTCAAGCACTTTTGAAGCTCATCTCAGACAATTCATAATTTTGGCTTAAATGTTTCAGATCAGAATGTGGCTATCTTTAGTTGAGGAAAAGCACGCACTTACAGCATTTGGATGCAAAGCTTTTCTGTTAATTCCGTCTCACAAGAAATTGCCAGGATTGAAAAGAGTATATCCTTATACAGGGATTCATATGAGTTATAACTCTGTATCTAATGCTATAGCAAGAACATAGGAAACAATAGTACAAATGCTACCATGAAAAAAATATTGCACTAGAAACAACTGTCTAAATGAAAGTTGTATTTTCTGTGACAAAACAAACTTCTTTAGGTCAAAAAATTAAATTTAATATATCTTGCAGGAATAAAAATTGGACTTTTCAGTTCTTTACTCCATCATGATGACAGCCTCATAGACAATTTGGAAACCATTTTTAAAGTACTCCAAATGAATAACCGTTAAACAAAGTATAGCCCCTCTTTCCTTTTTATAATTCTTTATTTAAGGTTTTACCAGCAGCAAAGCTCCACTGTTAATTCCCTGGTTGGCTACTAGCCTCATATGGCTGTTACTCTTCTCGGAATGTGGAATGCAGACATGATGGCCATCAGGGTTGCTTTTACTAGTCCTCCATACAGGCGGAGCTGTTACCCTGGATGGCATTATGGTTGTGCAGCACCACCTATATATTAGACCTGGTATTGTAAACAGTCTGTCTGACTGCAATACCAGATCAGACATACAAGTAGAGCTGCTACACCCAAGAATTTCAGAATTGGTAACTCAGCAACTCATCAAGACATCTGGGCTATGTTTGGAATGGATAATATGAATCAGTAACTTATAATGTTATGGAATCTTATTACCTTACCAGGACAAAGTGGAACTACCGTCCATTTAATACCTCAGCAGTGATGTGGATGGCATCATTCTGAGTGGCAGGGTGGACAACACAGTTCAAAGTAGCAAAAGCAGAATGGTGGGGGCTATTTGCTGTTACAAGTCTGTGTATACCATATGGAAAAATTTAGAGAATATGAGTGCTACATTCACTGCGGAATTGTTTGTTATCCTAATGGTAGTTGTTGGACTCCTTTAATGTCTTACACCTAGCTGTCAAAAATATACATCTGACAAAACAGCAATCCATACTGACATTTGCTACAAATGCAGGCATGCAATACTTCCTATTTCAGACGATTCAGAAAAACATGGACCTACAAGTAATATAGTTTGTCCAAGCAATGCACACAATGATAGCTTGGTGTACTGGTATATACACTGTACACAATAAAACCACTTCACAAACTAGCACCTAGATTACATTGCCTTCAAGGTTTAATATACATTGTCTTGCTACAGATGTGTACAACATGGATATTCTTTGTGGATCCCTACAATGTGCACACAACAACCTGTGGCTGAAGAGATGTGAAAGTATGAATCACAGGCAGTAGGAACCTTAGATGTTGAGGGAGACTGTTGTTGCCAGTATGATATTTACATCATGACCTGTTGGGCTATAAGTGCTATATGTAACACAGGACATGAACTTGCATTGCTTGGTACAACACATTCACAAAGCCCAGTAGCATTGGGAAAAACATGCAGTGAACCCATGTATTAGCATCATACCTCTCAACTTTCCAGATTTTCACAGAATGTCCTGATTTTTGCTTCATATTTTTGGTCTGTTTCTTATAAAATTATGGTTTTCTGGCAAATAACTGGTAAATCATTGAGGACTGAAGTCAGAAAATACATGCAGACATTTGATGTTCAAGACTTCATATCCTTCAGAAAAATTCATGCTAATGTAAAACCTGTTATTCTATCAACTTCCTAAGTTTGTAAGAACAGTATCTAAAAAGTGGCCATATTTTTGGACTTTTGTGCCCCAATTATCTGTGGCTATGTCCACATTTCTTACTCTAAGTGGCTGAGAGGTATAATTAGCTTGGCAATGTACGATGTGCTATACCTTTTCACACTCACACATACTGCATGGTTTATATACTAGGAATAGCCGTATTTATGCGCTAAATGCATGCTGGTTGCCCTTGCTACACACATACCTGCCATACAGGTGACCAATATGTACTGGTATAATTGTGACTATTGGAATAATATCCATAGTATGCCAGCTGTGACATATGCACACTTTCATGTTTCACACAGCCAGAGGTACTACTGTTTATGTGTAGAGATGTACAACTACAGCATCTTTCATACTCTGCTAAATGCTTACAGAGAAGGACAAACTGCCAAAGACTAGATGTATTTTATGTGCAGCCACTGTAGATAGGACATGCACCATACTTCTTAAATGTACCACCTAATCAGAAACATTTCTCATTTTGAGTACAGTGAATTCCATATTCCATACTATTCTAAATGAATGCATCTGCCATATATACATTGTCAAAAACTTAGTTTACAAATATTCTGGGTACATAATATTGCATCATATTACTCTATCAATATTAACTTGTATAAATATAAGATAGTACATTTAACTATGCTCTGAGTTTCCTAGTCAAAGTTGTTAGTAAGTATTCCCCATTTTACCCATTTTTCCACATTGCAAGAGGCAGTGTTTCATATTTTAGATATTGAAGGTTGAAAGCTATAGTTGGTAGCCCATTGTCCTCTTGTCCAATTGCAGCTGTACACAGACCTATAGTGGACCACTGGACTGCCTGGAGTATTTACTGTAGTAAGTAACAGGGGAATGCTGAATAGTGGCACATATCACATGCAGTCATCAACAGTATGTACATAGACATTTTACAGCTATGGTTATCTAGTGGCATAGCACTGAAGATTTACACTCAGTCTCCTCTGATGTGTCCTGCACCACCTAACTTATACAGACTACCTGCAACTGATGTAGTCATATTGGATAATGCATATGAAGGTGATGTAGTCCTTCACTCTTATCCTCTGTGATGTACAGCGGACTAACACATTTCATATCTGAACTACTGTGATTGTCATTCCCACAAGTGTGTACTTCTGCTGTTATAGCACACATACATATACATTACTATATGGTCAGTGTAGCACACAGCAATATAGGCATTGCCATGACATGACAGTGGCCCATTTTAATCATATCATAGTACTACTATGTGCAGCATCATGCAGTATACTGGTGGCTGTTTTGTAATTACGCTGCCCTGTGACCTAATCTAGTGACATATATGACTGTCCACTGTCACTGCAGTATGCAAATGTTAGTCATGCACTTAGATGTCATTGAGGTTGCAGCCCATGCCCCCATGATTTATGTGTTTGTGATACTGGTGGTTGCATTCCTGTGAATACCTGGCATTATGTGCCTTATGCTTTCCCTGCCTGCAGTTCCCAATGATCTGTGGCCTGTACATGCTAGTGATGTCCCCTTGTTGTCACCCAGCTGGTGTTCAGTATGTGCTGATATTTCATGCATGTCGTTCCTTCTATTGCCTATGGTCACATGATATTCTCCACATGTCTACACATAAGGGGATACAATTACCTCTGCAATGCTGCATGCCATAGCTGCAGTCAACTTCATGTATAATAGTGCATGTTTAGTTTAGTCTGACAAATGCACATGTTTTCCATATACTCTTTACATTCCATGATGTGTGTGCAAGTGTGTGTGTGTGTGTGTGTGTGTGTGTGTGTGTGTGTGTGTGTGTGTGTGTGTGTGTGTGTTCCTGTGTGTAGACTGTCATCAGGCATAGAAGATATATAACAGTGGCCTGTTCCATGGTGGTTTTTCACAGGTGTGTGTGGGGCCATACATTCATGCTGTTGTCCACAAAACTGCTGGGCAGCTGCTTACTTTTCTACAACATTGCTATCCATATATTGTATGGTGGCACACCAGACACATCCATAATGTAACACAATTATGCTCCCCCATGAGTGGACCAAGTGCCACCTCCCTAAGAGTGGATCCAGTGGTGAGAGATCTCGATAATCAGAAAGACAGTAATCTGAACTTTGACCACCATGTGTATACAGTGATGATGAAATCTTTCTATGAGGCTCAGCTTATGGCATCCAGATCTAAGGATGTCATAGTACCACTGTACTCAGCCCTCATCAGACCAATAATCAAGTACAGTGTACCCTTTGACATGTACCTCACCAGGCAACTGCAACAGCTGGAACATCCTCAGAGATTTCTCACCAAAAAAAATGCAGGGTGTAACCAACATGTCATATGCAGACTGATTTAAAGCCTTATCACAGTACTCATTTTCCTACCAATTACTGAGGAGTGATATATGCCTGACCTACAAGGCAACCTCTGATCCAGTCCTGATGGAAATATTGCATATTTGCAAAACTAACTACATGACGGTTACCCGCTCCAAGGATCTAAACCTGATCTCTGATACAAATAGATCATGATAGAGAGACAAATATATGTCCCAGAGATTGTCCCTCCTCTGGAATAGGCTTCATATTCATATGATGCAGAGCACTTCCCTGACCATCTTCTGGCACAGTCTGGACCAATGGATGGGAAATCACAAATTCTGTCCTGGGGTTGTGCCCATGTCCCTTATGGACAGAGACAGGTTGTAAAAATTGTCAGTGCCACACTTGCTGACCCTTGTTATCTTTCTCTTTCAACAGAAAATTGGGTAAAACTGACTAGGCTTGTAAGGGCTGTTAGGACATTAGTGTAGTAATCTCCTATAAAACCTATGAACTTATTAGCAAATCTGTTGGTGCATTCTTACCATCCAAAGTATCACACACCATGACCATCCTGTAAAGAATGGGCCTATATGTATTTTCAAACTGTCCTCATTTGTGAGGAAGGCATATGCATTCATTCCACCCTTTGCATCTATCTAGACAACGTCCCCCATGCTGTGTGTTGTATGGGTTTTGAATATGTATGTGTGTGTATGTTGTCCACAAAACTGCTGGGCAGCTGCTTACTTTTCTACAATGTTGCTATCCATATATTGTATGGTGGCACACCAGACACATCCATAATGTAACACAATTATGCCCCCCCCCATGAGTGGACCCAGTGCCACCTCCCTAGGTGTCATACAAACTATATGTGCAAATTTGCCTACACATTGTGTCAACATGTATGCCTTCCACAGAATTCTCAGCCACTGGAAATCCCTTGCCACATAGCTACATTCCTATTTGGTATTATATGGGTGTCTGTCATGGACATTACCATGCATGTTCCCACTATTTCCAGTGTGCTGCAAGTTTAGAAGGAACTGTGCCTGTTGGTCATAATGTGTGTACCACCACAAATGCTGCACACTATAATTCAATAGCTGGGATGCACAGCCTGCTATCACCTGCTGGATGGTGTATATTCAGTCATGTATGTACATGTGTTGTTATAGATAAGTGGATATATGTCTAGCATGCCTCTGTGTGCATTCAGGTGTATGCCTACATCATGTATGGCTATTGCATTTTGTTTGCATGATTTGTCAAGGTCTACTATACTGCTATCCTACCATTATTGAACAGAATCCCTTCCCGCATGACACAGTAGCAACATACTGCCTCCCTTTTACAGCTGATATATGCTGAGGCACATAGTTATGTGCTTCCGTATGTTCACTATACCATATTACCTGGCATTACCCCCGTGGCAGATGCTTGCAGTGTGCTGCATGGCACACTTTCATGCTGTTTTAAATTTGCTGCATTGCCTACATAACTGTTTTTTTTAGTTCACATACCATTGCAGTCCTATAGTGGCTTTCTTTTGCCTGCTGTGCAAGCCATCAGGTGTATTAGGCCCACTGTATCATGCTGTAGAACACCTGCATCTTACTGTATGTGATGTATCATGCCACACTACAGTGCTATTTCATGTATTCTACCACAGTGTCATGGCTATCCAGCTATAGTGCAATATGACTGTGAGGTTGTGTCCTCTACAATATATGTTACATATGTATTTATTCTGCATGGCATTCTACGGTAGCAGACTACCATCATATGTCAGTCACATGCACATGTTTGAGTGACTATATCTGTCCTTCCCCTCCCATACCCATTGCCTTTAGTTTCCTGTATCTGATCTGCACAAGGTAGCATCAGTTACACATTTCATTCATGTGTACAACACTCCCATGACTGTGTGTGGATACAACACAGTGACTGTGGCATCCATGATAGTAGCACACACAAGCCATTGATATCCCATTGCCTCCACTTTAAAGAGACAGGGAACTGTTTCCATCAGTGTGCAAATGTATGTGAGAGTGTGCATGTTTTGTGATTTTGTGTGTGTGTGTGTGTGTGTGTGTGTGTGTGTGTGTGTGTGTGTGTGTGTGTGTGTGTGTGTGTGTGTGTGTGTGTGTGTGTGTTTGTGTGTGTGTGTGCATGTTTGTAAATATGTGTGCATATACCAGTTGACCTTCCATGCCACATTAGTACTTATCCATTCTGCAATGTCATCTGTTGCCACATTGTCATTGACATATTTATTTATTTTACATTTGTTTACCAGGAAATTCCAACTGGATATAGGTCCTTTCTCAGTGGAGGCCCAGGGAGAAAAGCTCCAGTTATACATTATAGAAACAATACAAAGAAAAATACATGGAAGAAATAGTAGCACTTCTCACTAAAACAAATTGCATACTATTGGCAAGTACAATTTTTGGGAAGTATACATTTACAGTTAAAATGTACTTATAGCAATTTAATGACATTTACATTTATAACATAGTTATAACAATTCAGTGATGGAGAGAATATATTATTCCTTGCAATTAAGACTGGTAAAGCTACAAAAAAATAATTCAGAAGGAAGTTCTAGTTACGGAGGCAAAGAAAAGGTACAGAAGGAATTTCTAGTTACAGGAGCAGGAGAAATGAGCTATCCTGGAGAGTTGCAGGGACAGAGCCATGTATTTGTGAAATGTGTTTTTAGGAGTTTTTTTAAATTGTAATGAACAGTAGTTAGAAGCAACTGGAGTTGGTAGTTTATTCCATAGTTTGGGATATAGTTAGAAAAAAGTGATTCACCAGCTGCATTGTTTACTTCAGTGATGTCTAGAACGGGTCCATTTCTAGAGCAGAAGGATCTAGAGGTAGTATATGGCCGTATGAGTTTTTGTAGAGCAGGGGTTTTGTCTGGTTGATGGAGGATTTTGTGGGTAAAGGTCAGTTGATTAAAATGTAGCAGTTGATGATGTTCAAGCCATTTTAGCTGTTTGAGAGAAGTGCAGTGATGTGACCTATATAAGGCATTTGTGGCAATTTGGCAATTTTATTGTAACAAGATTCAAGTTTGGCAAGGTCAGATTTACAGAGGTTTATAAGTATTGGAGAAGCATATAACAGAGTTGACAAGAGGTGTGTGTGAGCAATAATGTTTTTTGTATTGTTAGAAATTTTTTGTTCCTGTAAAGGAGGCCAAGTTTCCTGTGGACTTTTTTAATGGTTTGGACAATATGGATTTCAAATTTCAAGTTGCTGTCAATTTCTACACCTACCAGTTTGGTGTGGGTTGTTGGGGTGATGATGGTTTTGTTTTTGGATAACATGTTGAAGGATGGGGAAGAGGAGGAGGTTTTACCTAGATAGAATAGAAGTTTTGTTTTGTTGGGATTAAGAATGATTTGAGAGTTTGTGTGCCAAGCTTCAGCAGATAGAAAGGATTATTGGGTCTTGCTGAGGAGTATTTGTAGACAGGAAGCCGAGCATATCATAGTTAAGTCATCTGCATATTGAACCACAGTAGCCTGAAGTGTGGAGGTGTGGAGCTGGTTGGTGAAGACAAAAAATAGAAGGGGTCCAAGGATGGAACCTTGTGGGACTCCTAAGGTAACTGGAAGAGTGGGGAGAGGTGCTGTTGCCAGCAGATGTCCTGTTGACATCCTGCTAGGTAATTATGGAAACAAGTGATAGAGAAAGTACTGAGGTTTAGGGAGGAGAGAACATTGATTAATTTAGTGTGATTGACCATATCAAAGGCCTTGGATAGGTCTAGGAATATGGCAGATACAAACTGACTATTATTCCTTTGTTGGTTCACTGTGTTGGTAAAGGACATTAGGGCTGTGGTGGTGTTGTGAGACAGGCAAATACGATGTTGAGTGTTTGAAATTAATTTATGTTTGTGAAGGTAATCCATAAATTGTACATGAGCAACTCTTTCTAGAATTTTAGATAAGGGGATAGGATGGCAATAGGGTGATAATTTTTTAATTCAGTGGAGTTACCTCCCTTCTGTAAGGTTAGAATATGGGATATTTATCAAATAGAAGGAATCAGGCTCTCAGAGATAGATCTGTTAATGACTATGACTACTGGATAGGTGAGTCCTTCTGCTGCAATTTGCAGGAAGTCACCAGGGAGGTTGTCTGCAGCTAGCATAATTGGTTTTAGCTTTTTGAGTTGTTTTTTGATGGTCTCAACAGATACTGGATGAAATGCAAACTGTATGGAGGAAGTTTGTGTGCGGGTTTCGTATTGGTCTGTGATAGGAGCAGTGTGTTTAGAGGTGCTCTGGGAATTTGTGAGGGCTTGAATTCTTTCTGTATTTATTAAAATGGATTGCTAAATTAGCACTATTGTTGGGTGTTGATGGAGTGGGAGTAGCTGATTTACCTGGCTGTAATATGTTGTTAACTGTAGCCCAAAACTTTTGTGGGTTGTTTTAATGTTTTTTCTGAATATTTTGGTAGTTATTGATTTTATCCCATTTTACTAGTTTTTTAGCTTTATTATGAAGTTCTAGGAATGTTTGTCTTGTTAGGTGGGTTTTGTTTTTGTGAAACAGTTCCCAGGCCTTATCTCTAGCTTTGAGTAGGGATCTGCATTCTTTACTTAGCCAGTGTGCATAGTTTGATTTTACTCTAATAGTTCTAGGTGGTGCATGGCAGTTAAGTATGTCTAAGAAGGTTGAGTTAAAGGAGTTAACAGCATCATCTAAGAGTAGCTGTCTGAGAGGTTCCCAGTTGCAGCTTTTTAGAGCATAAATGAAGCTGTTAGGGTAGAAGCTTTTTTCTCTCTGATTAGATGATAAGTGGCTTAGTAGGTTTGATGAGTTTTGGTTCTTAAGAGAAAGGTTGGCTGATGGTCACTCAGGCTGTCAGTAAGACAGCCTGAATGGGGCATCTGAGTAGATTTGTTAACTAAGGTCCAGTCTAGGAGCGACTGTCCATTTGGAAGTTTTATCAGTCCTAGTAGGAGATGTGATAAGTTGGATGAACCCCGTGAAGGTTAACGTGGGATGTTGGGTTTGGAGAGAAGCAGGTGAGGTAGTCAATGTTGAAGTCACACATCAGGATTGTTTCTTGTGGGAGGTAATTGGAGGTCCAGTGTAGTATGTTTTCTGGTGTGGGAATATTCTTTCTGGGTGGGATGTAACCACCTATGATGCTTATGTTCTTTTTGGGGTTGAGTTTTAACTTAGCAATTATTATTTCAGCATTTTCTGAGTCAGAGATTCTTACATCTAAAAGATCAAGTGATAGTTTTTGAATAAGATTATTACACGCCCCTCCTCTTTTGTTTACACTATCTTTATATAGAATATTGCATCCTGGTGCTATGATTTCATTACTGTGAATGTCTTGCTTTAGCCAAGTCTCTGTTAATATTACAATGTCAGGGGAGTAGAGGGAGAGCAGAGCATGCAGGTCATGGACTTTGCTGCTGATACGTCCTACATTCATATTAAGGAGGAGAAGGGAATATTTGTTTCCTTGGTGAAACAGATCAGGGTTGAGTGAGATAGAGCTAGGTAATCCATTATTTTGGAGAGTGGGGACCAAGATTAGGGTGTATATCCCCAGAGCAGCTTAATTGCTTAACTAGGTATAATGTGAGTTTGGAGAGTTTGTTATAGAGTTTGGTGTACCTGTGACAGGACTGGGATGTTGATTGATGAGGTAGGAACTTGTTTTCATGGTAAACTATGTGGCTGGCAGGGAAGAGAGTTGAGGCTATGGTCTAGTGTAATGGCCTGCTTAGGTTGGGTAGTGAAGGGGTTTGCCAGGGGGAGGGATTAGTAGGTAGTAGTGGAGTGTCATAAGTGGAAATGGAATATAATAGTAGAAGTAGTGTGCTGGTGGTGGTGTGGAGAGCTATAAATTGCAGGGGTGTCTTGTTAGAAGGTAATGTTTTATTTGGTTTGTTGGTATTTGATGTGTAGAGAGGAACTTTTTCCTTTAAGTGGCCATGGAGGACTCTGTGTTATAGCTGGGTGGTGTAGTCAATTTGTTTGGAGGCAAATGAGAGTGGGCCCCTGTGTTATAGTTGGGTGGTGGAGTAAATTTGTTTGGAGGCAAAAGTAAGTGGGTCTGGATGGATTAGGGGACGGTGAGATACTAGCAATGGGGTTTATATCTATTGGGTGTGGAGTGATGAGATTGGCTGTTTGAAGGTGTGGGTGTGGTTGTGAGTAAGTATAAATATAGGGTTAATGGGGGTGGGTGGAAATCAGGGGTAGGGTAGGGGAGTGGAATGAGTCTGAGTGAAGCAAGGGCAAATAGAGTGGGCAGAGCTGATAGAAAAGACATCGCACACAGAAACAATCAGTAAGGTTAGTTTCAGAATACTTTACTAGATACAGGGTGCCTTTGGGATTAATTCAGTGGAGCAATGTTATTAAATAATTTAAGCAGCAAGTCTAATGTTTGCTCTGGTTTTGCTATGTTGTCTTAACACTGTGTATAGTTTCAGCAAGTAGTAAATTGTGTTAATGGGCTGGGGCAGAGCTAGATTCACTACTGCAGATTAGATCGCACAGGGGAGGGGACTATACCTTGCTACTCCAGACCCTGTCTAGATTCACTTACAACAGTTAAGCTTTAACATCAGTGTTAAAGTACCATTAAAGCACAAAAATAGATACAGGACCTATGCAGTCACTCCTTTCTGGGATGGATAACCACCGGTGTTCCAACTCCAATTATATTACAACAGTAAAGAGAGAAAAAGTCTGCAGCAATTGTGCAGGACTGTCTTGGCTAATGAAATTGTTTTCCTTTGCATGCTGTAGAGCTAGATGTAACAGGAAAAAGATGGGGCTAGCTGGGAAAGAAGAAGACACAAAGTAAGAAATTCAATGAGTTGAGTGAGGATGTGAGATAACAGGTAGAATAAATAAATCAATATCACACACTTGTTAGCATTTCTTCAAGCATTACAGCAAGATATTTACAGATAAATGCACAGGCAGCTTCTGGTGCTCAAAACATCACAAAATGTCAATGTTTCTTATAGTATTCATTCAAGATATTACAGAGAAATGCACTAGGTATCTTCAGATAAGTCCCTATCAATGATTGTAACAATAATGCCTTCCCTATACAGTGTAAGAAACAATGAAAGGCTGTATTGTATGTCTAAAATAGCACATGTACAGCTTAACAGCAGACTTGCATAGATGTACACATCACTCATCCCTTTACTAATATGGCACAGCCCTCAGCATAAATATAACCACAACTTGCATTTTTGTCTATTTAAGCACCATACATTGAAGAAAACACAGTGCAAAATATGAAACATAATGCTTCCTTTTGGTTACACACTATTGAACATGTATATTACACAAAAACAGGTTATAAGGCACTTACAAATGAGTAGCAGACACCACGGGCTGTAGGCAGCAAGGGATAGTTTAAAAATGGCTCCCAACCATGCTGCATTGCAAGCTGCTGAAGCCCCTACATTCTCCATGCACATTCATTATACTATGCGCTTGATACCTGTCCTGCTTTCCCATGTGCCCATGTGGTATACATGCACAGAATGCACATTACAAACTGTGTAAATCTGTCTGGATGAAGGATTTGAGCTACTTTGCATGGCGCCTCAGGTACAATGCCATTATCAGTCCTTCATTTCCAGTTCCAGACCTGTGTTACTGAGTATTCATCTGCATTACATAGTCTCTGATAGTCCCTGGCTGCACAGCCATGTCCATGTTTGCCTTCCTGTCCAATATTTGCCAATGTCGCCATATGACTGGTCTGTTGCCATCTTGTCAACTCCTGTCTGCAATTGTTGGCATTACTGGGTGTCCATAAATGCCTTACCTACTGTGTCCTTCCATTCCCTGTATGTAAGTGTAATTTCATAAACATAGCATGCTACACATGGCTGAACATCCAGCTACCCTAGCCATTGTGTCTCTGCCATGTTGGGTTACTATACAGACATCTTTGCATGGGTTGCACCTTATGACTGGACTACCTGTAGCCTAACGCTGTGGAGCTGTTTTAACACAGCTCCACACAGTTAGATGACCAGCCACTGTTCTGCTGTATTCATCTGTGCAATCCAAGCAATCTGTTGCATTTTGCACTTTTAAAATGTATTTTTGCTATATTGCTGATTTTTTTAAAACTGTTCTTGCTGATTTGTTGCACTTTTTGTCTGCTGAAGCATAGACTAGATTCAGACCTGCTGAATCTGGTTCTGTGTGTTAAACTGAGCACTAAACCAGGCTATCTTTTGATGGAAAGGGCCCCTCTGCATCCTTGTGGCAGGAGAGTGCAGGTTGCTGGAACAGGGCTCAGTTTTGTTTTTTTTATTGGTTAAATTACTTAATTCAGTTTGCTCACTGTTGCTACATAAGCCCTGTGTTTGCATGTGTCTGCGCTTCTTTTAACACAGCTCCACAAAGTTAGGTGACCAGTCACTGCTCTGCTGTATTCATCTGTTTATGCGTAGCACACCATTACACACTACCACACAGTGGGGGTAACTATTGCCAGATATAGATGCAAAAACTTCAGCAGATAAATTTTCCCTTAGTAGCTGCCCGTGATCCAGCCAAGAAGTCCTTAAATTGTGCTTAGCTGCTCAGAGAGCACCTCAGCTGTACTATTGCTCCTTAAACAGTCCCAAAACCTCCAAATCTACAATAGTCTTACATCATTTAAAGAACTCCACTAGCAGAGATCCTTTATAGACCACCCCATTAGTATAGACCCCATTTAGAGCACCCAGTTATACCACACCATTCCATTTTCTCTCCCCACTGTGAAAACAGGCTTTAACCTAGCATTATGTATGGTCAGTTTCCCTCCATTTCCCCTACCAGCCTGATTGACATGGGCATCCTAAGACAGTGTGTAGCAACTGGCTCATGTACACTGATGGTCCTCTATTGCTAAATCACCCAACTGAATCATCCAAGTACAATTTGTGAGAGATGCATCTACACAAAAAATCTGGAATCGTTGCTCTCTCGCTCACAGAATACTAACACTAAATAGGTTGTCAGCTCACATACTGCACCTCCTATGCAAACCATGCACTCAACACATAAACCACCATACATGAAGGTACTCACCAGAAACCCACCTAAACACCAGAGACCTTCCAAACACAAACATGCTACATCTAATACAGTGCGTACAGCACTCAATACACATGTCAACACAAGCATCAGTGTCTCACCAAATAAGCCCCTAAGGCAAAGCACATCAAAACCAAATTTATAGTCATAGGTGATACCATTTTTAGACACACAGATGTCCCACTCACCAGGCTGGACAAGGAAAATGTTATGGTCAGCTATCTATTGGGTGCCAGGATCCATCAGATCACACATGCTCTCAAGTCTCTCAACAAGTACCATTATGACTCCATCATATTTCGTGTTGATGTTAATTACTTGAGATGTACCTCATTGGACTATATGAAGAGAGACATTATTGAGCTCTCTGAATATGTGTCCCAGACAGGTATGTCCCAAGCATTGAGCAGCATTCTACCCTCACCTAGGATGATACCACAATACAAACAAAAAATGATTGACTTCAACAATTCACTTAATTTCTGGTGTCACTCTAAGGGGATCCAGTTTCTGTCAGCCTGGGATGACATGGTTGATAGACCATGCTGCTTTGCCAGAGATGGTCTTCATCTGTCACATCCAGGCTTTCTGTTACTGGCTAAGGCACTTGCCTCCCCATAATGCCTTTTTAGGCAAGGTCTCAAGAATAAAGTTTATGACATTATAATATCATTCACAAATAAATTAAAGGTTATGCTACTAAGCACTAGGAGTTTAAATCAGAAACTGCACCCTCTGGAAGCACTCCTCTCCCTGGAGAAGGTTGACATCTGTGCAGTCAAAGAAACTTGGTTCAGGGCCACAGAGCATCCCAGCCTTGCAAGGCTACAATGTTTCCATACTTTCATACTGCAAAATGTACATGTGAGAGCCAAAGGAGGGGGAGGAGTATCTATCTTCATCAAAGATAAATGTACCTCTAGACTGGTTAGATAGAAAAACTCTGTGGAGTTACTCCAAGTTCAACTAACTGTTGGTAAGACCCCCCTTAAAGTCATCATTAGCTATAGACCCCCTTCAATGAACTAAGATACCCACTCTGTTTATTTGGACCTACTTGAGTCAATCAAATTACAACCAAACACTCTAGTCATGGGTGATTTTAACTATCCCTCCTTTGACTGGGAAACTTATACGAGTACCAACATGCTCACACAAAGGTTCCTGGACTTTTTTAACACTAATGCCCTGGAACAAACAGTATACAGTCCCACAGGGGGCTCAAATATTCTCTACCTGGTCCTCACCAACATGGCTAACCACTGAATCTGATTACACATCAGTCACATTTGAAGTAACACCTGAACCCCTCTTAGGTGAATTCAGACTAAAAAAATTTTCACCAAAGCTAATTATACACTCCTAAGGGATGGCATAAATAATTTCCAAGCACCTGTTGCACAGATGGCATTAACAACTATACTAAGGTATACACAAATGCCATGTACAAGCAATTATACAAATGTATTGGCACATCTTTACCTGATAGGATCAAAGCAAGATCCTCAAGAAAAAGCAAGCCTCCTTGCTGGACATCTGGCATTAAGTTATACAACAAGAGAAAGAAGTTGCTGTATAAGAATAAAAAAAGTAGTCCCAGCACTGGAAGAACACCCTCCTCTTCTTGAACAAATACAAAAACTTGTAAAATCCTCTAAGGGCAACTTTGAAAAAAAAAATAGCAACCATTGATAAGGATAACCATAAGGTATTCTTCAGCTATATCAGTAACCTAAAAGGTAGGACCCAGACATGTGCTGAACTAGCTGTGGATGGCATCATGCACACTGATCCAGTGAAAATAGCTAACCTATTGGCTGACAGGTTTGGTGAAAATTTCTCCCCCTGTCCCCTCCAAACAGTCCACAAAGCACCCCCACTACATCTTCCCTACCTTGCATCTCCAAAGAGCAAGTCATTAATGCTTTCTCCAAGACCAAAAGAACACAGCCTCTATGGGACCAGCTGGCAACATAGGTTGCATTTTAAATGGTCTAAAACATGAGAAAGCAACTACATTAGGTACTCTCTTCAACCACAGCCTAAGAACTGGTTTTGTCCTGGCTGAATGGAAAATAGTAACCATCATCCCCCCTTCATAAAGGGGGTACAGCAACAGAACCTGAGAACTTCAGATCCATAAGCTAAACCAGCCTTATCTTTAAGGTCAAAGAAGGAATCATCATGGACCTTATAATTAAGGATATAGGTGAGCTCTAAATCATTGATTCGACACAGTTTGGCTTTGTCAAAGATAAGTCATGCCCATTAAACCTG
>NC_056746.1:1216437283-1216504783 GCF_019279795.1 Protopterus annectens
TAAGTAGCACATGTAACAAAAAACTGAGGGTAATGCTACTCAATGCCAGAAGTCTAAACCTTAAAATGCACGCACTCGAGGCACTCCTCAGTATGGAGAAAATCATTATATGTGCAGTAACAGAAACCTGGTTTAAGGCTCCAGAGAGTACCCCAGCACTACCAGGCTACAACTCATACCATACATTTTGGCCACAGAACCCAAACCGAAATACAAAAGGCGGGGGTGTATCCATATTCATCAAGGATACCCACTCCTCCAAGTTAGTGGCACAGCATGATGTTTCAGAGATCATCCACGTGCAACTAACAACGGGCAAAACTGCAGTTCAAATTGTAGCTTACTACAGATCACCCACCATGTCACAGGACCCCCATTCCGCATTTCTGGAAACACTGAGAAATGTAAAGGTCCTACCAAACACCCTAATATTGGGTGATTTTAATTACCCAAACATTAACTGGGAAAACTACTCAAGTACTAACTCCCTTGCCCAACATTTGCTAGAATTTATAAACTCAAATGCCCTAGTTCAACTGGTTAACACTCCCACCAGAAGTGACAACATATTGGACCTGGTCATAACCAACATGGGCGACCAGTGTTCCACACCAGAGGTCAACCCCTCACCGGTTAGATCTGATCATCAACAAATCACTTTGGATATCCACAGTCCTCCCCCACTACAGGACAAGGAAACCACTGTGAAAACTTTTCAAAAGCAAACTTCACATTACTTAAGACTGAGGTGGAAAGTTTCAAAGCCCCCATGCTGAAGGATAATGCTGTCCAAGCTGTAAAATCCTTTACTAATGCATTCTATGGGCACCTACAAGAATGCATGGATCGTGCCATCCCAAGTAAAACCAAGACTCACTCCTCCATAGGTTCATAGGTTGGTACTAGGCTATCAGCCCTAGGGCCTATACAAGCCTAGCCATAACAATTCCCTGGCTATTTCTTCCCACACTATTTACTTCCCTGGACCCCTGTCTAGCAGGGCGACTGATGTGATCCCCAGGGAGAATTTCCTTTCTCCCATCCAATCATCAAGGTTCCTTTTGAAGAGGGCCAAAGAGACACTCTGCTTGACATGTATGGGCAGTCTGTTCCAGAGTTTGGGGAGTCTCTGTGTCAGGAACCTATCCCTCTAGCATGTTTTGTTTATTGTGATGACAAGGCTTAGATCCCTGGAGCATGTGGCTCTGAAGGATTGGGATTTCTTTACGTGCAACATGTCCAACAGCTCTGGGTTTAACATGGCCTTGGATGTTAAGCAGAGATCGCCTCTGAGTAAACGATATGTGACAGAGTATAGCTGGAGTTTTTTAAGGCGATCAGCATAGGGCATCTGCTTTAGGCCTGTGATTCTTTTAGTGAGGTATTTCTGTGGCCTTTCCAGTTGTTGCAGATGTCTTGAGAGGTACATACCAAATGGGGCATTGTATTTTATAATGGGTCTAATGAGGGAAGAGTACTGTGGGACAATGACCTCCTTTTTTCTGAATGAAAAGCCTTTAGTGATGAGGTGTGCCACATAGCAGGATTTCCTGACTGTTGTGGCGATGTGGTTATTGAAGGTGAAACCACTGTCCACCTGTGTTCCTAAGTCTCTTATTGCACTTTCGGTGTTTAGTGTACTGCCACCTATGTGGTAATTCACGGGTACATGTTTTTTCCCAAGGGGATAACTATACATTTCTTGGCATTCAGCTTGAGCCCATGGCTCTGGCACCAAGCATCTGTTTCTGTAAGGCCCTTTTGTAGAGTATCGGCATAATTTGGGGATTCAATAATGGCTCCCTTTTTGCAGTCATCTGCGAACTTTGTTAGCCAGAGTCCCTTAGTGTTGGCCTGTACATCAGAGAAGTAGACGTCAAGCAAGAGAGGTCCTAGGATTGAACCCTGAAGTACTCCACTTGTCACTTGCCTGAAGCTGGATTTGGAGTCAGCTACTTTTACAGTGTGGTTTCAGTCAGTACAAGAAAAGGAAACCAGTCTGGTGGACTCCTGCCATAAACAAGCTATACAATAGAAGGAGGAAACTAGTACAGAAAAGAGTAAAATCCCAAGAAGGGAAGACATCCCTGATCAGTATCAGCAAGAAACTATGATCCCTCATAAAATCATTCAAGACGAGCTTTGAAAGAAAAATTGCCAAGGACTCCAAAGATAACCATAAGGCATTCTTTAGCTATGTCATGAATCTAAGTGGCAATGCTCAGATCTGCTCAGAGTTAGTGCAGAATGGCAGAAAATACACTGAACCAACTTATATCGCCAACATCCTGGCAGACAGGTTCAGTACAAACTTCACCCCCCTCACCCCCAAAAGGGCCCATAACCATACCAAAAGAATGTACAGTCCCTGAAATCACAGACACTCAGGTTAAAACAGCCCTCTCCAAAGCCAAAACACAGCATCAATGGGACCGGACGGTGTCCCAGGCTGCGTCCTATATGAGCTCAAAGATGAACTAACCCCTCACCTAAACACACTGTTTAAACTCAGCCTCTCCACAGGCTACATACCCATAGAGTGGTGCACAGCAATGGTTATTCCACTCCACAAAGGTGGAGCCACAACAGACCCCGGGAACTATCGCCCTATAAGCCTGACTAGCTTGGCCTGCAAGGCTATGGAGTGCATCATCATGGAACTCATTAACAGAGACATTGGGAACCTCCAAACACTGGACCCTACCCAGTTCAGCTTTGTTAAGGGCAGATCATGCCTCCTAAACCTGGTGGACTTCTTTGAGAAAGTTACCAAGGCTACAGACGAGGGAAATGTGATACGCACAGCCTACCTAGACCTCGCTAAGGCCTTCAACACCATTCCCCATTCTGGTATTATAGACAAGCTCACCAGCCTGAAAATTAACCCCTATGTCACAAGATGGGTTGCCAACTGGCTCACGGACAGAACCCATATGGTGAGAGTTGCAGGAGCTAGGTCTGACTCTAAACCGGTTACAAGTGGTGTTCCCCAGGGCTCAGTCCTAGGACCCCTCCTATTCAGCATATACTTCTTAGAGGTACAGGCAAGCACAGGAGGACTATGGCTGACCAAGTTCGCAAACGACTGCAAACTAGGGGCTATAAATGACTCTTTGGCTGACACAGACATACTCCAAAAGGGTCTCACTGAGATGGATACCTGGTGTCAAAATCATGGCCTCAAACTAAAGGCCAAAAAGTGCATAGTCATCCCCTTTGGAAAAAACAAAGTACCCACAAACTACCACATAGGTGGTAGTCCCCTAAATATGGAAGACGTAATAAGGGATCTGGGGATCCAAGTAGATAGTAATCTCACCTTTGATAATCACATTGCCAAAGTGGTTAGAAAACCCTTCTACATGGCCCACCTAATCACAAAAGAGTTCGCATCCAGATCAGAAGAGGTCATTGTGCCCCTCTACTCATCACTCATCAGAACCATCATAGAGTGCAATGCCCCATTTGGGATGTACCGTACAAGACACCTGCAACAGCTGGAAAGACCACAGAAGTACCTTACCAAGAGGATCACTGGCCTCAAACAGATGCCCTATGCAGCTCGACTGAAGAAACTCCAGCTGTACTCGGTTGCATACCGCCTACTCAGAGGTGATCTCTGCCTGACATACAAGGCCATGTCCAACCCAGAATTGATGGACATGCTCCACCTAAAGAAACCTTATCCCCTCAAGCCACATGCTCTAGGGATCTAAACCTCACAACAACAATAAATAGGATGTGCTGGAGGATAGATTCCTGTCCCAGAGACTTCCCATGTTTGGAACAAGATTCCAATCTACATTAGGCAGAGCTCATCGCTAAGCTATGAACCTATGAACCTATGAAAAGAAACCTTGATGAGTGGATGGGAAACAGAAAGTTTACCCCGGGGATCACTTAAGTGGATCTGCTGGACAGAGGCACAGGAAACTAATCTAAGGGGGCGGCGAAAGCCAACACATTCTGGCTAGGCTTATCAATGCTTTCAGGCAGATAGCCTAGTACCTACCTATGAACCTATGAGCCTATGAATACATGGTCTAGTATGTCACAGTCATAATTATGTCATGCACATTCTAAGTCTAGCATTGTAGAAAGTAAGGATCTGGTGGCCTTCAGTAAGAAGGGGATAAATGGACAGGTAGTACACTGTATGTAATGTCAGCATGGACATATCACAGTGCTTTGCAATTACCATGTCCTTCTGTCCTATCGTGCACTTTATTCACTATGATAAGCTTTTTGAGCATGAAATTCAGGCCCTTCTGTCCTTTGTATTTTGCATCACTGGTATCACTGTGTCTATATATGCCTTGCTGCTGTATGGCAGAAAGAAGCAGGAGATGGTGACGTGGCACTATTAGACACATTACCGGTTACATTAGTTTTTATATGCTATACCTGTATCATGCACGCATGCTAAACTGTTGGTCTTTGTCTAGCTGCCAACATGGTTTGTTCACACACATAGCATGTCTGACATATCATGTAAGCCTTGCTAATTTATATTTGCAGTGAAGAAGAGGACTGCACACTGATTCCATGTCTTACAAATAGATGTAAACTGTACTTACAAACAGCAAGGCTTGAGCATGTCTTAATTTGCATAGCATGTGCACAAACCTTTTCTTACAATCACCTGTATTCTTTCCACTCCCACAAGCTCATAGAATACCCTTGCTTGTAAATTGTTTTCAGATCAGGTCCAGTGTTGCAGATTTTAACCATGACACTTCAAAAAAAGTGAAACATGGCTATCAGACTCCTTAATATGAATTGAAAAACATAAAAATAAATCACTCATTAAATAATAACATTATTAAATAAGCTTATATACAACAAGAACCTAGAAATTAAGTTGTCAGTTCATAAAATGCAATATATAATTAGAGAATGGAAGATAATTCCTGCAGCAGCTGTTTCAATGTTTTTCTCTCTCTCTTTCCTTTTCTCTGTCTCTCTTTCTCCTTCCAAAAATCTTTCATAATAATGTGTCAAATTACTCTAACTTCCCAATGTAATTATTTTATTAAGTCCTATGTCTTGGAATGTACATAAAGAAAGTTTTATATCCACTGTCTGTACATTTAAGTATTAACTTCTTTTCAGTAACAATTTATTGGCTTTAGTTGTGACTGAAAATGGTCTATCAGTGTATATTCTTGGTAAACAAGAGTCATAAATAAATAAACAAATGTCTACACGTACAAATGCGTACAATAATAAAATGAAATAAATGTCATTTACAGAGTGTTTTACTTTTCTCCATAGTGTTGTTTTTCCTGCAGTTTTGTATTATGAACACCGCTGAAGCATGAAGTTGCACAGATGAATGGATTACATGGACTGCAATATTGTTACTGACATTTTAAAAAAAAAAATCATTAAAACTTAAGTGAAAAAAGCAAGTGTGCCAGATACTTTCCACTACAGAATATGCTAACCAGATGGGACTTTGGGATTCTAGAATTTAAAATGCTTCTGTTTGCATATTTAAGTACTTTCTAACTGCTTCTTTAGAGGGCAGCCATCTGCAGATTTATGATCTGATGCAAGGCCTGTTTTAAACTATGCTCAGGCTGCATCACATTAAGCAATGGCAGCTGATAAGTAACTGGTATAACGTGCTTCACTGCGTTCACCGAGCTGATTTCTCAGAAACAAATCTTTCTCCATTAACGGAGAAAAGTTATGTCTGTTAATAAATTTGCAATTTGCAAATCCATATAAAGCTCAGTATGTTTCAATGTAGTGGCTAAGAATAAGGACATAGTTTTTGGCTTCCTGCTGAAAATAAACTGAAGTTTTTTCTTATCCATCACAGCAAAATTAATATGAAAACAATGTTTACCGAAATAGGTTTTGGTTAAAAACTCAGATTCTTGGCATAGATTGGCAGCAGATAGCTGTAGACAGGAAGACAGATGTAACGAAAAGTCAAAATTCAAATCAAAACATACAAATAAATCAGAAAGTAAGCATGGCAAGTATAAGACAGATTACCTGGTAGATTTCTCTACATGATGAATTAAGGAAGGTTTCATTAAAACTCTTAGGAAATGGATTGGCTGAAATAAAAAAAACCTTGCAAATGAGCTCCCTAAAGGAATTTAAATAAAATCCTATACTGCACAAATATACAATAAGATAGCTTATTTTCTGTATCTGTGGCACTAAACCTGGATATGTGGTTTATAAAACAGATCGCTCTGCAGTGGTTAACATTAGGAGACTACTATGGTCAGAAACTATAAAGCTTGTATTTTGATGTTATTTTGCTGTTTTATGACATAGCTTCTCTGAGTCTGTCACAGTAAGCCTCCAGAAACACAAGAAAAGTCCTTGACACTCCCTTGACATCAGAAAAGTACTTTAGACTTTTTCACACATAATTACCACCCTTTAACACAAAGAGATATAAATTAACAAAGTACATAATTATTTTTATACTGATTTGAAGTCGAATATATATATATATAATATAAGGCTGGATTCCAAAAAGTAGTAGTGGACAGCACAGGATGCTGAATGAAGATGTCAGTGCATCAGCAGTGGTCGTGATTCTTTAATAGATGGTAAAACAGGACTAAGTAATTATCTATTCAGGGTGAGATAATTGCAGACTCTGTACATGCCTGTGAGATTCAAAACACAAAAGGTGTGCAGAGCATAATTTAAAAATGACAGAGAACTTCACTGATAACTTTCTGAAAGCACTTGTTGGCGCCAATATGTGCTTAATTTTAATGCTACTATATTCCACAAATTCCTAAGTAATCATGCAGATTCCGCAAACAAAACTTTTAAAAAAGAAAGACAACTGGCATTTAATGTATTAGAGGAGGCTGGGGTACTGCAAACCATAATAGAGGACAATCTGCAAATGCATCCCAAAGGCAGCCAGCCTGGAGTCAAAACAGACTAAAGTTAATTCACCTCTGAACAAGAATTAATAGATAGATACAGATTAGATAAAGAGCTGGTGCAGGTTGTGTGCGGGATGTGTGCACCCCACATGTATGACTGCAATCTGCCGGGTAACCCAATACCACTAGAAACAAAGGTGGACCTGAGTCTCGATATATTGACTTCTGCAATATTTCATCAGTAAATGGAAGCATGAGTGTCCCAGATAACTGCCAATCAGTTTCTCACACAATTCCTGGCAGCAATTTGCACCGTGGTAGATGAAGCCATCCACTTCCCAACAACAGCCATAGAGCTCAGAACTGTCATGCAACAGTTCTATGCCATTGCCAACTGCTCCCACATCCTCAGTGCAATAGACTGCAGCCCCATCCCAATCAAAACTCTAGTTGTACTTGGTGCTGAATGGTACATGAACAGAGTGGTCATTGCTCAATTGTCAAATGGTGTGCTCCTCAGATGACCTCATAACAAATATCATGGCAACAAACATCAGTAGTGTGCATGATGCAGCAATCTGGAGAGAAAGTGCCCCAAGGTCTGTTTTCCAGCATGGTGAAATACTGGAGGGATTTCTACTAGGTAAGTACATATACTATACAGTACACAGCTATACAATAAACAGTAGCCAGACACTGCAACAGGAAGCAAGATGAATAAATATTCTTTCTCATCTTCTTAAAACAAGTGACTGTGGTTACCCACTTGAGCCTTGGTTTATGACACCATAGAGACCCCACCAATCCTTGCAGAGGATGCATACAGCAGAGCATATACTGTGACATGAAACACCATGGCGTGTGTTTTTGTTGTGCTGAAAGCAAGATTCAGATGTCTGGACACTCTGAGGGTACAGTCCAATACACACCAGAAAAGGCATCACAGATGATCACCATGTGTGCTGTGCTGTACAACATGATAACATCAAAACATGGTGGCCTACCAACTGCAGGTGTGGGTGACCAATCTCAAGAACCCCAGATGTTGGTCATAGAGCTATCAGTCCTGTTACAAGATAATTAGGAGGACACAGGGGTGAGAAGGTTGCATTGTACAGGTAGGGTATCATCATACAGATAAGCTAGCATGAGAAGGTCACTGTAAAATTGTCTGTAACACAATAAATCTAGGCTCATGCAATGTATGAAGGCACATCAGCACAAACAGGAGTCATACAGTAACAGTGATACATCACACATAGCAGAGCATAGTGATGTTTAACAGTGTGGCAACATACAATATCATGAGTAATGACAAATGTCCCAAGGACCAGCCAAAAAGAAAATTACCACAAGCAAGTCTCACATAACACTCCTGACATAGAATGTCACACATAAGGCAGCACTTCGATGCACAGGCTTTTGCTGCAACATGAATCAAGTAGAGGTAAGACTATGTTCAATCATGTCAAACATCAATGGCAGTGAGTACACATCAGTCATGGAACACACAGCAGTGTTTGGGATACAGCTACATAGGAATATATGTGTGCAGAATTAAGTAAATATGGGAACAGTACATGCCAGCATAAGGATAAAAAAGAGAAACATGCCCAATCAACTGCATTCAGTGATGAGGATGAGGCGTGTACAATACCCTATTAAAATGCCATAAGTAACACAAGTATGCATACAGAGGCATACCTGTGCGTACAGGAGTGACAGACAACAAGGAAATGTGTAATGTAGCAATCAATGCTGGATGACTAAGATAGCATGCTGTTAATCTTGAAAATATATGCTATCTAGCAAGAGATGCAAACATAGAAGCATGGCAGTTGTGATATTGCGTACTACTGTTGTCAGCATCTGAGCTATTATGTACTAATAACAAATATACACTACATATAAAAACTTGAAGCTAGTCACCTAGATCAAATAACTGATCAGAAAAACCCTGTGGCATCAGACATTTGAGAAATGACCTAGAGATTGATAAGTCAGTGGTCAGAACAAACATCATTACTGCCACAGGGTCAGAATGATGACACAATAGGACACACAACTGACAGTGTTACTCTAACGCAGTCTAGGGTGCCCATGCTGACGGCTCACACTGTGGTCCTGGCTTCCCTGCCACATCCAAAAATACTTGGCCTATGCTGCTGTACCAAGGAGATGGATGTAGTAACACTAGCATTTTCATTCACAGTATGAAAAGGAGGAATAGTGCAATGTGCCTGTCCCCACTGGAAGAAATCTGCTCAGTACAGTCAGGGCATTTAACACCCGATTTGTACTATGGAACTACGCTAGTACCACCATAACAAGATTTTCAAAAGAGTATGTAACAGATACCACACTGTCATGCTGTACAGCCAGTGCTGCCATGACCTCTCCATGTCTGCGCTCTTGACCTTCATATAACACAAGCAGCTGCTGTACTACACGATTAGTGGCATAGGCAAGTACATGTAGGTGAGAGCCATGATGTCATGGTGTAAATTTATTTATCCTTAACAGTAAGTGGACAAGCTCTGACACATGTCCATGCACATCAGCTACACTCTCACATCAACATCAGGTCCGTCATCTAATGTCCCCATATCATCACAATGGCAGGTCACACTATCCTGTCAGAGGCTACACCATGAACCACATGATGGTCTCATTCTGGGATGGACAAGCAGCACTATGCAGTAGTCCATATGTCATTGGCTATACTATCACCATGATGCACATCACATTCCACCTCAGGATCTGTGAACAAGCTACTGGAAGAGACAGGTAGTGGATGTGCTGCAAAAAAGAGACAGGTGACACATCACACACATTCACAGAAGTCAGATGATACAGCATAGGACTGACATTGTATAGCTATATTGCCTATGATGATATGGACTTACCAGGTCATGATGGCTGTGGGTGGTGTGAGGATCCTATAAACCAAAGGTATGCCATGTTTTGTAGATATCTAGCAAATTGACAACATCAGTACAACTTGTGAAGCCTACCTGACATCTCTGGCTCCACCTCTGGTGATTAGGGTTGTAATACTACTGTCATGTAAAAAAGATAAATTTAAACACTTCCATAGTAAGCATATAAAAAGCATCATGTAGCATTCGATTTGATGTATAACACACAGCAAGTGAGATATACATGTACCAGGTGGGTAAAGATGATATGCAGATTGAAGGTGTCCTATGCAGGTGAAGAAGACCACATTAGTCATGAAGAGCACAGATGTATTTATCAGTATTAAAATGTACTAACCATATAGACTGCTTATCAGGTATGTCCTCCCTCGTTGGGGACTGCATCATCTGACATAACACCGAGCATGTAATATAAAACGGCATACAATAAACATGTGATTATACTCCTCAGTCATAACAGGAGGCAGGAGCACATAACACCTGTGGCTAACACTAATAGACTATAGAGACACTTACATAACAAATGATACAAATGTAATGAGGATGTTCTTGTGTAGGGAACAAACCATCAGTAATATCATAGATCACAGGTGTGCTAAACAACGTTGCACTATAGCAGGAATATGAACAACCTCACCAGGTCTGTCTGTGCCTGATGATTCACAGCCTATGTCTCACAAAGATGTATTTTTAGGTTAAAACAGCACACAATCAATAACATGTGAGCATACTCCACAGTCATAACAGGAGGCAGAGGCACACAACAGCTATGGCTCACACTTACAGAATATAGGTTCATAGGTTCATAGGTTCATACTAGGCTATCTGCCCGTGGGCATTTACAAGCCTAGCCCATAGTTTTGTGGCTTACGCCACCCCTTTAGTATGGGGAACTATACCCATTATTTTACTGTGCCTCTGTTGAGCAGTGACACTGAGGTAATCCCTGGGGTATATCTGCGATCTCCCATCCATTGGTCAAGATTTCTCTTGAACAAGGCCAGCGAGGTGCTCTGCCTCACATATACCGGGATTTTATTCCACAGCATAGGGAGTCTTTGGGTGATGAATCTATCCCTCCAGCACGTCCTATTAATAGCCGTGTCGAGTTTTAAGTCTCCCGCCCTTGTGGCTCTGACGGGTCTAGATTTTTTGAGGTGAAGCATATTCATCAAATCTGGGTTTGACATGGCCTTGTATGTTAGGCAAAGGTCACCTCTGAGCAAGCGGTGGCGACTGAATAGAGCTGGAGTTCTTTCAGTCGGGCAGCATAGGACAGATGTTTGAGACCCTTTATCCTTTTGGTGAGGAACTTTTGTGGCCTCTCCAGCTGCTGCAAGTGTCGGGTCAGATACATTCCGAATGGGGCATTGTACTCAATCATTGGTCTGATGAGTGATGAGTAAAGGGAGACCATGACCTCCCTTGATCTAGATGAGAATCCCTTCATGATAAGGTGGGCAATGTAGAAGGTCTTCCTAACTACTTTAGCTACATGGGTGTCGAATGACAGACTACTATCAACCTGGGTCCCTGATAACATTTTCTGTGGTCAGTGGATTGCCACCTATTTGGTAGCTAGGGGTAACTTTGTTTTTCCCGAAGGGTATGACTATGCATTTTTGGCATTTAACTTTAGGCCATGGCTCTGGCACCAGTTATCCGCTTCTGTCAGACCCTTCTGAAGGATATCTGTGTCAGATGTGTTTTCTACTATGGCGCCCAGTTTGCAGTCATCTGCAAACTTTGTCAGCCATAACCCTCCTGTGTTTGCTTGTACTTGGAAAAGTAGATGCCAAACAAGAGTGGGCCCAGGACTGAGCCCTGTGGTACACCACTTGTGACAGACTTTGAGTCTGACATGGCGCCAGCAACTCTGACCCTGTGGGTTCTGTCACTCAGCCAGTTTGCAACCCATCTTGTGATGTATGGGTTAACATTTAAGCTGATGAGTTTTTCAATGATACCCGAGTGGGGTATTGTATCAAGGCCTTCGCCAGATCGAGGTAGGCTGTATGGACTGCCTTTCCCTCATCAATGGCTTTGGTGACTGTTTCAAAAAGTCAACCAAGTTTAGAAGGCATGATCTGCCTTTGACAAAGCCAAACTGGGATGGATCCAAAGTCTGCAAATTCCCTATGTCTTTATTTATGAGGTCCATTATGATCCTCTCCATGGCTTTGCAGATAAGGCTTGTCAAGCTAATGGGCGGTAATTTCCAGGGTCGGTGGAGGCACCGCCTTTGTGAAGTGGGACCACAGTTGCAGTGCGCCACTCCTGGAGTGCGTATCCAGAGGTAAGACTATGATTAAACAGCTGTCCTAGCTGTGGGTTTAATTCCTCGTTGAGTTTGTGGAGCACACAACCGGGGACACCATCAGGTCCCATGGATGCTGTGTTTTTGCTTTGGAGAGAGCAGTTCTCACTTGGGTGTTGGAGATGTTTGTGGGGTTGCAATTGTTTTATATATATATGTCTCCTTTTGGGGGAGGGAGAAGTTTGCACTGAACCTGTCAGCCAGTATGTTGGCAATGTCTGTAGGATCAGTAATCTTCACATCATTTTGAACTAGTTCTGAGCATATCTGGGAGTTTCCTCCCAGGTTTCTTTATAGCTAAAGAAGGCCTTATGATTGTCTTTTGAGTCTTTAGCTATTTTTCTCTCAAAATTTGCTTTAGATG
Source organism: Protopterus annectens (assembly GCF_019279795.1). Classification (NCBI taxonomy): domain Eukaryota; kingdom Metazoa; phylum Chordata; order Ceratodontiformes; family Protopteridae; genus Protopterus; species Protopterus annectens. Next base: position 1,216,449,773 of record NC_056746.1, read on the forward strand.
ATTTTATGAGAGCTCTTAGTTTTTTACTTATAGTGATCAAGGGTGTCTTACCTTTTAAGGATTTTGCTCTATCTTGTAGTAGCTTCCTCCTTTTGTTGTAGAGTTTGTTTATGGCTGGGGTCCACCAGAGTGGATGCCTTTGGTACAAAGAGTCTTTGTTTTGCTTGGGATTGCCTTATCCATGCAGTCCTGCAGGTGCTGGTAGAAGGCATTTGTAAGTGATTCAGCGGCTTGAGTACTGTTTTCCGCCAGCTCGGGGGCCTTAAAGGAGACCACATTAGTCTTTAGAAGTGTGAAGTCGGCTTTCGAGAAGTTCTTTACTGTGGTCTTTTTATTTCAGGTGGGGGTGGGATGAGGACCTCCAGCGAGATTAGTTTGTGATCTGATCTCACCAGTGAGGGGTATACTTCCGGTGTTGAACATTGTGCTCCCATGTTCGTGATGATGAGATCAAGTATGTTTTCTCCTCTTGTGGGGATGGTGACTAGTTGTTCCATGGCATTTGAATTTATGAATTCCAGGAACTTTTGGGCTAGGGTGTTTGGGCTTGAGTAGTGTTCCCAGTCTATATTAGGGTAATTGAAGTCACCTAGTATGATGGTGTTTGGTGATACATTTATCCCTCTAGTGTTTTCAGGAAGGCCATGTGAGGTTCCTGAGTTTGTGAGGTGGCCTGTAACATGCTACAATTTGCAGAGCAGTCTTGCCTATGGTTAATTGCACCTGGATGGTCTCCGATGCATCGTGCGTTGCCACCAGTCTTGAGGTGTGGGTGTCTTTGATGAATATGGATACCCCCTCCTTTCTTGGTATTGTCAGGATTTTGGGGCGGAGCATGATAAGAGGTAAAACCTGATAGTGCTGGGGTGCTCTCAGGAGCCTTGAACCAGGTTTCTGTCACTGCACAGACATCGATGTTCTCCATACTGAGAAGGGCCTCGAGTGCGTGCATTTTGAGATTTAGACTTCTGGCATTGAGCAGCATTACCCTTAGTTTTTTTCCTTTTTTGTGTTCTAGGGTGGTAGGTTTAGAATTTGAGCCTTGCCTAAAAAAGACACTATGGGGGTGGCAAGAGCCTTTGCCAATATCCGGAATCCCAGGGTGACCGGTGCAAGCCATCCCTTGCGAAGCAGCGTGGCTTGTCCAGCATGTCATCCCAGGCAGACAGACATTGGATCCCCTTTGAATGGCACCAGAGTTTAAGCCAATTGTTAAAGCTGATCATCTTATCTCTGTATTGTGGCATCATTCTTGGTGAAGGTAGGATACTGCTCCAGGTCAGGGTCATACCTGCCTGGGCTACATAATCAGAGAGCTCCTCAATGTCTCTTTTCATGTAGTCCAAGGAGGTACGTCTCAGGTCGTTTACACCAGCGTGGACAATGACTGAGTCATATTTGTACCTGCTGTTGAGAGACCTGAGTGCTTGCGTTATGTGGCGGATTCTAGCGCCCGACAGGCAGCTTACTGTGACCTTCTCCTTACTCAGTCTGGTGAGCGGGACGTCAGTGTGCCTGACTATGGAGTCACCAAAGACTAGTGTGTCTGGCATTGTGTTTGGCCTTAAGGGCTGTGACTGTTTGACACTCTGACTGTGAGGTCTATGTGTTGCAGGTGTTGTGTTCTGAGGTGGTGGTTGTTTGGGTGTCTGCTTTGGTGGCCTCTGCTGTTTTGGTAGATTTTTGATCAGAGCCAGTATGTCATTGTGTGTTTATGTGTATGATTTGAGGTTGTGATGGTACTATGTGAGACTGGGTCTATAGTGTGTGTGGTAACCTTCTCCTCCTGACTGGTCTTGCCAGTACTATGTTGAGAGGGCTCAGCCTCCAGTTTGGCCGTATAGTTGCATCTCTCGCATGTATTTGTGTTTTGTGGGAGGAGGAGAGGGTTGTCTGTGTACATGAGGCAATTGTAACATTGCCTCAATATTTTCACCAGCTGAGCAGGAGAGGACACTAGCAACTGATCCCTCGACATGCTAGAAGGACTAGACAAAAAAACTTTAAAAGAGATTCGGGGGATGTGGGTGACCGAGAAATGGGGGTTTGCCTTTTTGGGGTGCTATCTATAAGAGTGCCGTATCAAGGTAATAAGTACTGTAGGAGCAAGTGCTAGGTTTAACAGATAGAGAAAAGTCTACTTGGAGTCAAGTAGAGATGATCTTTTTAGGTATTAGAGAAAGTGCTAGTAACAGGGATGCTTAAAGGTAAGATTGAAAAGAATGCACTCTGCAGTGTGCACTAGAGAAGTTAGATATGAAAGTAGGTAACTTGAGTTTTACCTGTTTAAAAAGTTAAGGTTTAGTGGAGAGTTACTATTTTTAAAACAGCAAGATGGACTGAAAGGGGTGGTTACTTTTGTATTTTGGTACTATGAAATACTGTAGGATGGCCAATAAATTTAAATAATTGAAGGGTGGGATTTCAAAAGTGATGGTTTTGTGATTACTCACATAAGCCAGTGAAAGTAGAGAGAAATGAGATATATGGTCAGATTAACATAAGAGGGGGGCAACTAGAAAGACAGTGGTATTTAACAAGACAACTTAAATGGGTGGGAGGAAGGGAAAAAATTCTGCCTGACTCAGAACAGAGAGAGCTGTGGTCTCTTTTGAAGTTTTAATATGCTGTTAAAACAGAATGCAAGCAAAACACAAGATAAAGAAAACAAACTACAGTATTCAAAATATAGAAAGGCAATACAGAAATACAAAAAATAACAGCAAACTAACCTTTCCTTCACAGCAAAGTGTAGCAGAGTCTGGATGAGCCTTTCTGGTAAAGCCATGGAGATGCTTGTGCTGCTGTTCAAATATTGATGGGGCTGACAGTGTTATGCATGCACTGTGTAGGTAAGATAACATACTATAACACTTTTGCTGAGCATCCATATCAGGTGTGATGTTGCTGTCGCTGTGTAGTTCTGTTATTGCTGTAACATGAATATAACATCATGGTAAGAATTGTGAATGAATGAATGAATAAATGAATTAATGTCTCCTTCATTGAAATCTGGTGTATGCTGCATTGCGTGTGAACAGCAGACATACCTGTAAGTCCTGGAACACCTACCGGCTCCCTATTGAAATGTTGGCACTGGAAATGCCGGGTGCCAACAAGCTGTGAAAAAAAGGCCAAAAGCGCAGGAGAAAAGCGAATCTCAGAAATCGCTCTACTTTTTTAAAGATCTTTTGGGGGGCAAGCCTCCATGCATCCACAACCCTCAAATTTATATATACTAACACTGATATTGCCATACATTGGAGAAAAGGGAATACTCTGAGAAATGCCATCTTGGACTTAGTATATGTAAGTCCATTCTTTAGGCCAGTCTCCACATTTCAGGATTCACTCTAACAGGTATCAACATTTCAAATGTTACCACACCCTTCTCATTGCATACTCTTGTATCTGATGATCCTGGCAGGTGTTATGATGAGAGGCCAGGAGCATCATTATCTCTTCTGAGGATGCAATAGTGACCCACCTCCAGTGGCATTCCTCACCCTCTCATAGCAGCAGGTCAGTTGGCTGCTGGCCATATGGAGGACCATGTCATTGCAACATCATTGTCAGGCTTACCTGGATCTGTTGTGTCCACCTATGGCATTAATCATGTGTGTAAGATTTATCCACACTTGATTTTTCCACAAGTATTGCCAGTCCATCTGAGCAGCTTCCGACCCATCTGGTGTGGAGCCTGTGTAATTATTTAATTTTCACAAGGTGAAAAATTGTCCATCCTATTTCTGATGGACATCTGATAGACAAGGTGATATGCACATGTTAGATTCTATATAGTGTTTCACATATTGTCATGACAATTTTCAAGGCATATGTCAAATTAATGTCTTGCCTCTCATTTACAGTACATACCTATGGAAAACAATTTGTGTCATATATACTATTATCATGTAAAGAACATGACTGAATAGCTGATCCATATGCCTTAATATCATTAGCATACATGTTCTTATCAATCAAACATCATTAGCATACATGTTCTTAGCAATCAAACCTCATTAACATACATGTTCTTAGCAATCAATATATTTCATAAGGTTAGCTATGCCGTATATGCAGAGTTGAGATTTGAACCTATGTCAGTGGGCATTGTGATGAATAATAACTAACCACACTACCAATGAGCCACAACCTCAGTACTATAGCAATGGTGTTGTCACAGTTACATGCACATCCAAACACACCTACCAATTCTATGTCAAGCATGCAGTATGCATCGCAGACATTACTGCAGTCAATGACAGACAGCATTACAATGTGACCCTCATCATATGGTAAACAACACAATTATTGAAAATTTTTACAGAAACAATGCAGTAAAACATCAACTTATGGAAATGACCGATTTTGCAGTCTTGCCTACATATAATAGCAAGCAATGTAAATGCTAAGTCATCCTGATGTTGTCTGTATCCCACTGAATGTAATTACAATTACCACTATATGATTAAGCATCAGACAGTATAAGTAAATTATAGTTGAACATATAACGTGAAGAAGACCCAGTATGTTGTCATTCTCCCCAAACCTTCTTCAGACTTTATAGATTGATCTGCCGTAAGTACTTACATATGTGGATTCCAGTCATAGCTGTAGCTTACCGGGTCTGGTTTGCCAGTGTTCATACAATTGGATATGGGGAAAACCTCCTTGAAAGTGCTGAACATGTACCCATATGCATGCATACTGTTGAAGTCTAACGCCAACATTTGTCTACCAGACAGACTGTAATGCAGAGAATTACAAATAACATATGCATGAAGGTATGTTTCAGTTGTTTTACATACCATATTATGAACACAGGCAAGGAATAACAGCAGTCCATTCCACCACAGGAATGCAAGATGATAACAGCTTACCTTTAGAAGCTAGCGATTCGTCATCTATATCCCAGAGTGAGCTTAGCTAACCACATACAGCTTTTAAGTATCATTTGCACCATGCATAATTAATGAGGTTCATTAGCATTCAAGGTTTTGGAATCTCATTAGTGAATATTGAATCTCAACACATTAACCAATAGCTCGGTATGAGTACAGTGCTCAGCGCAACTGCCCAATAAGTATTATAGGTTTATATATCAATAGATCTCATTTACAATACAAACCCCTGGAACAATTAGCCAGAGTATCCACTTGGGGAACAACATCTTGGATCTTGTCCTTACTAATATAGGGGCATATTGCACCATCCCTTGCATATCTTTGTCACTTGTTAGGTCTGACCATAAAGCTGTCTTCTTTGAAATAAAACTGAAGCCAGAGACTTCTTCTACCTAAGGTACCTTTAGAAATGTCTGCATGACAAACTACCAGTTCCAAAGTGATATATTGACAAGTTTCAAATCCCCACCAATCCCAGTTAACTCTGCTGAATACACAGAAACATTTACCATCATACTATACCAGCATGTAAACACCTAGAGTAATAAAAATAGATGCAGCTGTACCCTGCAGGAACAAGGACAGGGCAACCCCCAAAAACAAACCTCTTTGGTGGAACCATATCAACAAGCTTTACAATAAAAGGAAGACAATATTGACCAATAGTAAGAAGAGTAATTCCCAGAATGTAGAGCACTCAAGACTGAAATAAATGAACAACTCATAAACTTAAAGTCCACCAAAGCCAAGTTTGAAACTAAAACTGTCACCAAAGGCAAAGACAATCACAAGGCCTTTTTTAGTTGTGTTCATAATCTCAGAAGCACAATGCAGCAATGCACTGAACTGATTGTGAATGATGTTACCTATAATGAGGCTGAAGACATAGCTAACCTAGTGGCTGATAAATTTAGCTGAAACTTTACCACTCTCTCCCCTCTGTTTATCTCACAATATATACCTAAAACCGACTCACCTCTGGCTACCACACAAGACTAAGTCCTGAAAGTGCCATCAAATACTAAAATACTACAATGATGGGTCCTAACAATATCTCTGGATGCATCTTAAATAGCACGAAGCATAATTTTGCCAGCCAGGTTTGTACCAAGTGAATGCAGAACAGCTACAGTCATTGCCTTGCATAAAGGAAGACCTTCCGCTGACCCAGGCAATTACAAACCCATAAATCTGATTATCCTCATATGCAAAGTCATGGAAAGACTTATGGAACTAATCAATAAGTGTATAGGAAGCCTCCACACACTGGACCTGAATCAGTTTGGATTTACCAAGGGCAGGTCATGCTTACACAATCTGGTGGACTTCTTTGAAAAGGTCACCAAAGCAATGGATAAATGTAAAATTGTACATACCTTGACTTCAGCAAAGTGTTTGACACAATTACCCACTCAGGCATAGTAGAAAAGCTAAATAAACTGGGAATAATCCCTTATGTCATCTTCTGGATTGCCAACTGGCTCACACATGGGATACAGGAGATAAAAATAGGACAAGCTACCGCCTCAAACAGATCAGCAACATGTGGAGAACTCCAAGGTCTAATGCTGGAACTTCTTCTGTTTGGCAAAGGGCTCTAGCTGACTAAGTTTGCAGATAACTAAGCTAGGAGCAGTTACTGAATTACAAATGACTTAGCCATCCTGCAGGAATGTGCTCCAAGCAAATAACTGGTTCCAGAATCACTGACTGAAACTAAATGCCAAAAATACATTATTATATCCTTTGGAAAGTCATATATGTTGAGGAACTAACACGTTAACAATGCGCCCCTTAGAACTGACCCATTTGTTCAGAATTTGGGAACGTATGTGGACAGTGAACTAACGTTTGACAAACACATGTCCACTGTTATAAGAAAGTCCTTCTACAGTGCACAGCTTATCAACTAAGAGACTCTGTTTAGATCTAGGGATGTCATTGCCTCCTTTACTCTGCCCTATGTAGGCCAGTCATTGAGTATAAATGTCTCCTCTGGTATGTAGCTGTCCAGACACATGCAACAACTGAAATGCCTACAGAGATATAAGTCCTAAACAATATATTCTACATGAGCCACCTCAAAGCCCTGTCACTAGATTCTGTATCCTGCAAACAACTATGAAATGACCTGTATATCTTGCTGAGGATACCACTGTTCTGTAACCGGCTCCCCATCCACATAAAACAAAACTCATACCTAACCATTTTCAAGCACAACTTTGATCTCTGGATGGATAATAGAAATTTTACCCCAGGACTGCCCCTTGAACTACTAATGTACAGAAGCATCTCATAAATGCTTAATCCCATGCATGTACCCCTTAAATTACCTGTGCCATGATCCCAGTTATTATCACTAGGGGTAATATATAATTACTGACCATAGGATTGGTAAGGTCACTCTAATGCAAAACAGAATAGATTAATTCACATTCAAGAAGGGAAGCTGGCTAGGTTTAAAATGGCCCAAAAAAAGGGAAGCTAGCCAAGTACTTACCTATAAACCTACTGATTTGGAGATAGAGCACGTCTAGGAATGCAGAGATGTAGGCACATGGAATTCAGAACTCTGGGGCTGTTGCTGTTTCACAGCAATGGCCTACGGAAAATGACTATTCAGACTAAGGACAGAGCTTCACTGCTGATCTTTGAAAATGGTATCAATTCTAAATCTCCTTTTTAGTCAAAATTATTATTATTTTTTTAAGAGGATAGGGAATATTTTTAAACTTTTTTATTAATACTATATAAAATTTAAGTTATAAACAGTGGCTCACTAGATCATACAATTCAAGCAACCATAACAATGACAAAAGATTAAAAAAGTGTGAATAAAATACAACCCTAGACAATATAACAATAATGTTTAACTATCTCACCAAATATTTTCCCAACAATATAATAAAATACACCACAGTGCATCAAAAATCTGCTTGGAGTCCTTATTACTGCATGACCTTTTAAGTTTATTAATATATTCCTGCAGGTTGGTAGTAGTATGAGATGCAATCATCAATAAAGATGTTATGGTATTTTGCACTTCCCATAACTACTGCTTTTGAATCTATGTTAGGAAATTATATGTTTTGGAAATGATATACATGTGAGAGTTGAAACATTCTTGCGGAGAACATATAAAGCTGTGGAGTGTGCCCTTTTCTGTAGCACTTCCACCTTCTCAGAAGTAATCAGCACAGGAAAATAATATCCCCCCACTTTGTCATATTTCCAACAGATTTTGTTAATATCCTCTCTACTTTTAAAAATGGAAGATGCTTCTAATGTGCAAACCATTAGGCTAGAGATAGGGGTTGTTTCACTGGAGAGAAAAAAATCTCTGACCATCTTTCTTTACTAATGTGCATGTCCAGGTTATATTTCCAAGTTTTAAAACCCCATTTATGACTTCTTTTCCCCATTAGTAGAAGGTGTGTAAATGGTGGCTATTAGACAAGTAAGTGATCGAGATTATTCTCATAAAAATAATATTATCTCTAGGACTTTGTAATCTTCATATATCTAACCAGTCGGGCTAAACCCTGTGTTGTTCAAACCACTGAAAAGGGTAATAGTCAAGCCTTTTTATGATATGAAAAATCATCATGTGGTAGTTATAGGTTCATAGGTTCATAAGCTCATACTAGGCTATCTGCCCTGGGGCATTTATAAGCCTAACCCGATTGTGTTTGTCTTACACCACCCCTTGATTTGAGTATACTGTGCCCTTTTTAAAGTTTAGTTTACTGTGCCTCTGTCTAATAGTGACACGGAAGTAATCCCCGGGACAAACCTACGATTCCCCATCCACTCATCAAGATTCTTCTTGAAGAGAGTCAGTGAGGTGCTCTGCCTAACATGAATTGGAATTTTATTCCAGAGCGAAGGGAGCCTCTGGGTTATGAATCTGTCCCTCCAGCATGTTCTATTTATTTCTGTGCTGAGGTTCAAGTCCCTCAGTAGCGTGGCTCTAAGGGATTTAGATTTACTGAGGTGGAGCATGTCCATTAATTCTGGGTTGGACATAGCTTTATATGTCAGGCATAGATCGCCTCGAAGTAGGCGGTGTGCAACTGAGTAGAGCTGGAGTTTTTTTAACCGAGCAGCATATGGCATCTGTTTGAGTCCCTTGATCCTCCTGGTGAGGTAGTTTTGGGGTCTTTCTAATTGCTGCAGGTGTCGGGTAAGGTACATCCCAAAGGGGGCATTGTATTCTTTGATGGGCCTGATGAGGGATGAATAAAGTTGCACGATTACCTCTCTTGATCTAGATGTGAATCCTTTCATGATGAGGTGGGCTATGTAGAAGGTCTTTCTAACCACTTTGGCAATGTGGTTGTCAAAGGAGAGATTGCTATCAACTTGGGTCCCCAGATCCCTAATTACTTTCTCTGTACTTAATGGGTTACCACCTATGTGGTAATTTGTGGGCATATTGTTTTTGCCAAAGGGTATGACTATACACTTTTTGGCATTTAGCTTTAGACCATGGCTCTGGCACCAGTTATCCATCTCTGCGAGACCTTTTTGAAGGATGTTTGTGTCAGCTGGAGAGTCGATTATGGCGCCCAGTTTGCAGTCATCTGCGAACTTGGTGAGCCATAGTCCTCCCACGTTGGCCTGTACCTCAGAAAAGTAAATACCGAACAAGAGAGGTCCCAGGACAGAACCTTGTGGGATGCCACTTGTGACCGGTTTTGAGTCTGACATGGCCCCAGCAACTCTGACTCTGTGGGTTCTGTCTTTGAGCCAGTTTGCGACCCATCTTGTGACATAGGGGTTTATATTTAGACTGGATAGCTTATCTATGATGCCCGAGTGGGGTATTGTGTCAAATGCCTTTGCGAGGTCCAGATAGGCTGTGTGGACTACCTTCCCCTCATCTATGGCCTTGGTGACTGTTTTGAAGAAGTCAACCAGGTTCAAAAGGCAGGATCTGCCCTTGACGAAGCCAAATTGGGTAGGATCTAGTGTCTGTAGGTCCCCAATGTCTTTGTTTATGAGTTCCATGATGATCCTCTCCATAGCCTTGCAGACTAAGCTAGTCAGGCTTATGGGGTGATAGTTTCCAGGGTCCGCAGAGGTGCCACCTTTGTGGAGTGGGACCACTGTTGCTGTACGCCATTCTTTGGGCACATATCCTGTAGTGATGCTGAGATTGTACAGCAGTTTTACTTGAGGGATTAGTTCTTCTAGGAGTTCATGAAGGACGCAACCCGGGATGCCATCTGGAAGCAGTGTTTTTTGCTTTGGAGAGGGCGGCCTTCACCTGAGCATCAGAGATGTTTGGGAGGCTGCACTCTGCCGGGATAGATACTTGCTCTTTTGGGGGGGGGGGGTTTGCACTAAACCTGTCTGCCAGGATATTGGCGATGTATGTGGGTTTAGTGTATTTTTTGTCATTTAGAATCAACTCAGAACAAGTCTGGGAGTTGCATCCCAGGTTCCTAACATAACTGAAAAAAGCCTTATGATTGTCTTTAGTGTCCTGTGCAATTTTTCTCTCGAAGCTGGCCTTGGAGGATTTTATGAGGGATCATAATTTTTTGCTAGTACTGATCAGAGATGCCTTCCTTTTTAGGGATTTTGCTCTATCATGTAGTAGCTTCCTCCTTTTGTTGTACAGTTTATTTATGGCTGGGGTCCACCAGACTGGACGCCTGCCTTTGGATGATTGGGTCTTGATTTTGTTTGGGATAGCATGATCCATGCATTCCTGGAGATGTCCGTAGAATGCGTTTATATAGGATTCTGCAGTTTGGGCCATAGTTTCCACTGGTTCTGGGGCCTTGAAGGATTCCACTTTGGTTTTGAGAAGTGTGAAGTTCGCTTTTGACAAGTTTTTCACTGTGGTTTTTCTGGGCTGGGGGTGGGGTCGGGATGTGGATATCCAGTGAAATTAATTTATGGTGTGATCTTACCAATGAGACATATACTTCTGGTATGGAGCATAGAGTCCCCATGTTGGTAATGATCAGGTCTAGTATGTTTTCCCCTCTTGTTGGGAGTGGTGACTAGTTGTTCCATAGCATTTGAGTTTATAAATTCCAGGAACCTTTGAGCTAAGGTGCTGGGGCTTGAGTAATGCTCCCAGTCTGTGTTTGGGTAATTGAAGTCGCCCAATATAATGGTGTTCGGAGAGATCTTCATGTTCTCCAATGTTTTCAGAGAAGCCGAGTGAGATTCCTGACTTTGAGAGGGTGGTCTGTAGGATGCTATAAACTGAAACGCAGTCTTGCCCACTGTCAGTTGCACATGGATGGTCTCCGATACTTTGTGCAATGCCACTAACCTGGAGGTGTGGATATCCTTGATAAATATGGAAACTCCCCCTCCTTTTGTGGTTTGGTCCGGGTTTTGGGGCCGAAAAGCATGATATGAGGTATAACCTGGTAGTGCTGGGGTGCTCTCTGGAGCCTTGAACCAGGTTTCTGTCACTGCACAGATATCGATGTTCTCCATACTGAGGAGAGCTTTGAGTGTATGCATCTTGAGGTTAAGACTTCTGTCATTTAGCAGCATTACCCTTAGTTAATTGTTCCTTGTGCTGTCTATGGAGGTGGGTTTGACTTTTGAGCCTTGCCTAAAAAAGGCATTATGGGGGTGGCAAGAGCCTTTGCCAATATCCGAAAGCCCAGGGGTGACAGGTGCAAGCCGTCCCTAGCGAAGCAACGTGGCTTGTCGAGCATGTCATCCCAGGCTGACAAACACTGGACCCCCTTTGAATGACACCAAAATTTTAGCCAATTGTTAAAATTGATCATTTTGTCTTTATACTGTGGCATCATTCTAGGTGAGGGTAAGATGCTGCTCAAGGTCAGGGTCATACCAGCCTGGGCTACATGATCAGAGAGCTCCTCTATGTCTCTTTTCATGTAGTTGAGGGAGGTACGTCTCAGGTCATTCACGCCAGCATGTACAATGACTGAGTCATATTTGTATTTGCTTTGGAGTGACCTGAGTGCTTGCGTTATGTGGCGGATCCTAGCGCCCGACTGGCAGCTCACTGTGACCTTCTCTTTATTCAGCCTGGTGAGCAGGATGTCAGTGTTTCTGACAATAGAGTCACCTATTACAAGAGTATCAGGTGTGTTATTCAGCCTTAAGGGCTGTGACTGCTTGGCACACTGACTTTGTGTGCTATGTGTTGTACGTGTTTTGTTTTGGGGTAGCATTTTCTTGGATGTCTGCTTTGGAGGTCTCTGTTGCTTAGGTAGATTTTTATTTAGAGCCTCCGAGTATGTTTTTGTGTTTTTATGTGTTTGGTTCACTGTTGTGGTGGGACTATGTGATACTGGAATTGTGTTGTGTGAGGTTACCTTCTCCTCCTGACTGGTTACACCAGTTTTGAGATGAGAGAGCTCAGCCTCCAGTTTGGCAATATGGTTGCATCTCTCACATATATTCGAACCTGTTTGGAGGAAGAGAGGGTTGTCCGTGTACATGAGACAGTTGTAACATTGCCTCAAAATTCCCAGATTCACCAGCTGGACTGGAGAGGAAACCATTAACTGACCTTTGGACATGCTAGAGTAATATAGGGAACTGAATTAAAACGGACCAATAGGGGACAAGGTAATCGTAGAGAGTATAAGAGTAATTAGTGCTTATGGTTTATTAGTGCTAACTTGTAAAATTACTTATTTGGACCAGTGAGGGGCCTTAGAATGAGAATATGATGTTTACTTTGAGAGAAAGAGCAGTTCTAAGGGAAAAAGTGAAGAGCAGACTTCGTGGAGCCAGGAATAGTTTAAACCCAATTAGGCAGCGCTGCCCGATGTTGCGCTATCTTAAAATGCAAAACCGCGCAAAAGAGGGTTTTAAGAGAGGGAGATCAAGGAGTTAGGAATTGACCCAATATGGCCAATAAAACTACAGTTTCAAGGCAGTAACCACTCCCACAGGGGCAGGCAGGCTGCTCAATGTTAATCACTGCCACTGATGAACACAGAGACTTCCCTTTAGCCCAAGCAAACAATGGCCTCCAAGAAACTTACAAACAGTTCAGATCAGCAAATCTGAAACTGAACTTTTTTAAATCTCAGAAAAGTGGGAAAAAAGCAAGATATTTTTGTTTTTTTGTTTTTTTAAGGAAAGCAGAGGTTCACAAGTATCAACAAGTTAGAACAGTGCAGTAAATGACCCCACACTTGAGTGCTAGGCCAGAGACAGACAAAATGCAAGTTTTAAGAAAAAAAAACAATTTTAAAAATAAGTGCAGGCAGGAAATTCAGAAATCAGCTCTAGGTTGTGTTCTAAATAGAGTTACCAATACAGAAATCAAGTTTAACAAGCCAGAAAATGCTCAAAAGTAGGCGGCAATGCAGAAAAACTTAACAAATAATCTGAAGCAAAATACTTAAAATCTCAAAAGTGGCTCCTTTCTTCTCTCAGCATTTTCTCCTCTTGGTGGGTGCTTCACCAACAGCCTACAAGTCTGAAAAGACGCCAAAACCACAAACTGGTAACACTAGCCTCCAGTGAGAGGAGTCAAATTAACAGGTGTTTGTGTGTATTAATATAAAGGAGGACTCTTTTTGTCTGCCAGGCTTTAAGTCCAAGGAATAATTGGTGTTCCCCTGACTGCAAGCATTGAAGCAAATATAATTACTACCTTAGATATTTTAACAGATGACACTGCATTCTTGGCTCCAAGCCATCTCCTTTACAGCTTGAGATAATCCCCCTTTAAGAACTAGTATAATTGTGTGTCAATGGTTAAGACATTTGTCCAAGCTAAAAATTAAAACTATATATGGAAACTAGTTTTTATATATCCCTTGGTGTATCTAGGATGCCCAGACCCTAATAGTTTTTTATGTTGTAAATTACAGAGATAGAAAGTCAAGAACATGTTAGCAGAAGGTAGAGTATTAACACTGGGAGAACTGCAGTAGAATTTATATATTGAAGTAATACATTGTTAAAATGGGTTAAGTCATTAATGCCTAGTAAACTACAGTTGCATGCCCCCATACTGAGATACCAAATGACTGCTGATTATTTGAGGAATTATTAGAGAGGTCACAATGGAGAGATGAGGGATCCAAATGAAGAGATGATAAAATCAGCAAGAAAAAGAGAGTAGTACTGCTGGAACTGAATTCATCCTCAGGTTTTGGTGAGTACCTTCAAATAGTGGACCCTGTTTTCATAAAATTTCTCCAAAGCAACACTGATATATAGACAGTACTTTATGTAGCATATATCATGGACATATGTAGGTTAGACAGGTTAAAAATAAAAAAGACAGCTGGGTACACAAGTCCCATAATAAAAAAGTGCTCAATCCTTGTATGCACCCTGGCACCAGGACTACAAAATAAAAAGACACAGAAACAGTCCTACAATGGGACTTAGCCCACACTCAGTGGAAGGATCTCCCCTCATTGTAGAAGGAAGTATTAGTCCACAAAAAAACACAAAGACTAACAGGCCAAGAAAGAGTCATAAAGATGATAGAGTGGACCATTGTGGATAAGGAAAAATATATTTTTTTACTATTATGCAAGAACTTCTACATCAAAGATATTCAAAAAGATTAAGAGAAATTAGAGAACAGAGAAATAATTGCACAATAAAAACTGACAAAAGCTTCAAATGCAAATTTGTGTTCATTAATACAACAGATACACGAAAAACATTACATAGACAAAGAAACGTTGGACAGCTTGAAAAAAAGCATCCAAGTAAGTGAGTAAATATAAAGAATTAAAAGTAGAGATTTTTGAAAGACAGAAAAAACAAGCTTGGACAAGGGAAAGAAAAAGAGATCTGATATGATACAATATTTATAGAAAGGAGAAAGCCAAATTAATCAATACAAAAAACAGCTCCAAATATATTTGAAGAGAAATACAGGCAAAGGCACAGAGATATAGAAAACTTCACAATAGAAACAAATAAGATTACAAATAAGAAATGTAGAACAACGAATCAGTAAAGTAGAATACCTGCAAAGGGAAGGAATTAGTGTAGAAAGTCTAACACAGGTTATGTCACAGCATGATGGAACAGTGGGTAAAAAAAAATTAAAGAAACAGTTGGAGCAGGAGAAATTTGAAGAAGAAATATGGACATGGGAAAGAAAAAGAGATTTAAAATGGTGTGATATTTATGCAAAGGAGAAAGCAAAACTAATCAATTCAAACAAAGCAGTACCTAAAATATTTGAAGAGAAATACAGGCAAATCCACCTGAATATGGAAAATTTCACAATAAAATAAAATAAGAAAATAAAGAGGAAATGGAAAAGAGGACTAGTAATGGAGAAGTTAAAGAAATAGAATTACCTGGAAAGCGAAGGATTTGGTGTAGAAAATCCAACTCGGGTAATGTCAAAGCATGCTGTAACAACTGAGTCCCCAAATTAAAGAGGAAAAAGGAGAAACAGGTGGAATGGGAAGCATCTGATCATTTGCCACATGAAGATGTTCTGGAGTTTTCAGTAAGAATAAAACTCCAGTTCCTGGTGCAGGATAAATGATATACGGTGCAGCTCGAACAGGAAAATACTTTTATTAAATAACAATACAATTCATTTGGTTAAGCGCTTTCATCTGTTTGTATACAGACTTCCTCAGAACCAAATAACACATTATAAAGTATACAATAAATGCACATGAGAAATTTGTAACCATGTCTACACAATAATAATTTAAAAATATTAATATATAAATATATAAATAATAATTACATAAAAGAAATATTAAATAGACATTGGGACCTGATTACAATTATAGAAAGTATAGGCATGACCTTAGGTAATCATCCCAAATGTGTATTTAAAACAGCCCCAAACATCAAAAAGTTATTAGAGAAGACAACACGTACAGAGAAATATAAGTTAACATCTAAAGGAACTTCGAAGTGTGGCTCCTGTAGTCAATGTAGATATATAAATGAAGTTGTGAGAATTAAGTTGGAGAATATTAATAAGACATACATTAAAAGCGAGGTAGGAAATTGCAATACTAAACAAGTAGTATATCTTGCAAAGTGTGTTGCATGCCCAGCATTCTATATAGGAAAGACGGAGAGGAAAATTAAAAAACGAATATATGAACATTATTATAAGATTCAGACAAAAGATATGAAGAATGCTTTGTATAAACATATATTCAGTAAAGGGTATCAACACAATTTTAAATTCTCCATTATAGAACAAATTGATAGTAGTGTATGTGGGGGCAATTGGAAAGTGTATTTAGCCATGATGGAAAGTAAGTGGCAGATATACACAGATGCCACAAGCTTCCCAGGCATCAATGATAGTATTAGTATTAAACCTTTTTTAATTCTTGAATAAATTATGTATGTCATGACATTGTTCAGTAGTAATTTGTATATATGTTCGATTTGTTATATACATTTTTTAACTTAATATGTTAAACGAATAAATTATTATTTATATATTTATATATTCATATTTTTAAATTATTATTGTGTAGACATGGTTACAAATTTCTCGTGTGCATTTATTGTATACTTTATAATACACAAAGGTGTATTTATTTAATTATTTTTAACATATTTTTATATATTTTAGAAGCACTGAGATCAAATATTTTACAAGCACTGAGATCAAATGTATTAGTTAGTTTTATGCGTGCCACACTAGAATTAACTAAATGTTTCTTTAAAGCTTTTTAAAATTTTTGGCGCCAAACTGGATATATAATCTGTGTCAGAGTTGTGTTATTTGGTTCTGAGGAAGTCCGTATACGAACAGATGAAAGTGCTTAACCAAATGAATTGCATTGTTATTTAATAAAAGTATTTTCCTGTTCGAGCTGCACCGTATATCATTTATCCTGCACCAGGAACTGGAGTTTTATTTTGTGGGTTCAACAGTCGTTTTGTTCGTTTTCAGTAAGAAATCAACACAAAATTGCAGTTGGAGTTGCACAGTAAGGGAAGGAGCAGGAACAGTGGCAACTCTGACCCAGTCAATGTTGTGGAGTACTAGGTCAGCGAGTTTCCATATGAAAGAGCAACGGATAATGCAGGATGCAGCTGAAGAGACTATATCACAGGGACCTGTTCTGGAACTTTCAGTAGAATGTCCACAGGAAACAGACAGCAAAGAATGTACCCTCCGTTTAGAAGAAAATGATCTAAGGGAAGATTTGATTGATTTTATTGAGCTGGATAGACATATTATGATCAATGAAAGAAAATAGATTAGAGAAAGTAAACAAAACCCAAAATGTTAGAAATCTGACAAGGCAGATGAATATAGTAACCAAGACTATTAACAGAAATTCATGTGATATAACAGAATTAAATATGATAAATTACTGTACAGCTAAATTAATAACAGATAAAGTCTTACCAGAAAAATCCAGAGCAGTAAGGGAAAAGAAGGGAAGACATAAAATGCCATCATCATGGAAGCATCAAATAGAAAAAATTATAATGCAAGTGCGACAAGAAATATCACTGTTAGAAGAGTATAAAAGATGGAAGAGAACAACAAAAATACTTAGAAAGATAGACATGATAAAAGCCATGTGCATTATAAGAACAGACCAGGATCTATCATACACTATTGAAAATAATAAACTAAAGATATCAGCACAGGCAGAACAACTTAGAAGACACGCAGATAAATAGCAATTCATTGATGACCAAAAAAAGTTTTATAGAGATTGGAAAACAAAACAAAAGAAAATGAAACACCACCAAAAAAAGAAGAAATAGACACAGTTTGGAGAAATATTTATAAAAACCTTGTGGAACATAACAAAGATGGTGAATGGATAGAAGAAGTAAAAGAAACAGTAAGTTCAAATGTACAGGATATGAAATGGGATGAAGAAATAGCCAGAGAAATTTAAACAAAATTAAAAAAAGTTTCTGACTGGAAAGCCCCCTACCCAGATGCAATACATAACTTCTAGCTAGATGTATTAACATCTTTACATGAAGATTTATCCTTGAGTAAGAACTACTTTTATGTACATCCTGAATGAACACCATCCTGGATAACAACCGGAAAAATGATACTGGTCAAGAATGAACCTGCAAGCTTTCCTAAAAACTATAGACCAATAACTTGCTTTTCGATGGTGTACAAGTTATATATTAGAACTGATGCCAACAGAGTTTATAGTCATTAAAAAGAAAGTTCAATCATGGCACTAGAGCAAAAGGGTAACAAAACAAAATCATATGAAACAAAGGATCATTTGTTGCTAAATAAAGTCAAAATAGAGAATTGTAAAAAGTCGATGAATCTAAGTATGGCATGGATAGATTACAAAAAAAGCATTTAACAGCATCCCACATTCATGGATAAAGGAATGCTTACAGATGTATAAGATACACACTACACTGATCGACTGCATTACAGTGACCATGAAGCAGTGGCAAACCACTTTGCAACTAAGACATGGTAAAGGACAAATTATTGTCCCAATGATAAAAATTCAAAGAGGGATATTCCAGGGTGACTCTTTGCCACCGTTGCTTTCTTGTCTTGCCCTCAACCGAATAAGCTATTTACTAAACAGAATAGATCATAGTTAGAAAGTGGCTCCCAGAAAACAACAAAGTGTAAAGACTTCTCATCTTTTTGTGGATGATTTAAAATTGTAAAGTTCATTAGATGGGGAGCTGAAAGCACACTTGCATGTAGTTAAAATTTTCATAGATGGTATAAGAATGTTATTTGGTCGTGATTCATATACAAATGCAGCATTTAAAGCAGGAAATCTGCAGCATCAAGAAAATATCAATCTGGGACAAGAATGTGATATAAAGGAACTTGAAAATGAGGGAGTATATAAATGTTTGGGAACTGATGAAGGATCAACAATAAAACATGAACAAATTTGAAAAAACTCATTAAGGAATATTTTAGAAGACTAAACCTGATAGAGAAAACAGCCTTGATATCTAGGAACAAAGTTCATACTATAACCCAATTTGCTTTTCCTGTCACAACTTATAGTTTTGGAGTGACTGACTGACCCAAAAAGTATTTGATCAATTCAACAAAAAAACAAGAATAATGTTTCATGCTTATCAAATGATATATAAAAATCAGTGTGCACCAAGATTATATATTCTGCATTCTGAAGGCGTTATGGGCCTCCTCAGAACTAACTATGTGTAAAAATCTGCATTTGTGGGATTGCATATATATCTGCTGACCTCGCCAGATCCAACATAGTGAAAGACTTAAAACATGAAGAAAAGAAGTCTAAGATGATGTCCCTGCTTAGTTTCACAAAAGCATGTTCCTGCCAAGCAGGAATGCAAATTAAACCATGAGTAGACAAAAATTAGGCAACAAATGAACGTTCCAAAAAAAAAAGAAAAGAAAAAAATATAAGGGGAAGGATCAGATAAGAAAGCAAGAAATGTGAAAAGAGCATACATATTGCTGCAAATACAGAAAACTCCAGGAACCCTCTCATGCCGATAAGACACAGGAATGGTTAAGGAAAGGTTAATTTAAACCAAAAGATGAAAGATTAATATTAGCAGACCAGGATAGTGGACTACATACATGTTGGGTTACAAATTTATTAAACATTTGGGAGAAACAGACTAATGCAGGTTCTATAAAACAGAATTGGAAACAGTCACACATCTTTTTGCTGTGTGATACACTAATGCCAGAAGGCCTGTAAACTGAAAGGCATAATAACGTGGAAACACTGTTGCACTGGGGATTGTGCAAACATTACAAAACTGAAGTATCTGAGAAGCACTGGAAAATAGATGCGAGAAAACCAAATACAGAAGTCCATGAAAAGAAGACAAAAGTAGCATTGATCACTGAAATTGCTACACCCAGTGATTACAGTGTCTTACATACGGAGAGACTCAAAGTCATAAAATACCAGGATTTGCGTGCAGAAATGAGAACAATGTAGAAGAAGCAGACCCAGACAGTTCCAATAGTAGTAGGGTCGATAGGTCTCATCAAAAAGAATTTGCAGTCATATTTAGATATGCTACTAATACATGTAACTCCAACTGAATTACAGAAGGAGACAGTTCTGGGCACATTGCAGGTGCTGTGAAGAATACTTTTGACTGACATCAAAGATCAAAACAATATCAATTTCATGAACTTTAATCATACCTTTACTTAGGAATGGGGTCCATTTCCATCATGGTACTAGAAATCCAAAAGACCGGAGGAAATTTTGACTTAGGAATGGGTCCATTCCTATCATGGTATTAGAAATCCAAAAGATTTGAAGAAGTTAAACTGAGCTAAACGTAATGAATACTGATTCCTATCTTACATCATCTGTTTTGGCTGCAAAAATCAGATGACTCACAACTCTAATGTTGAGTCCAATATTTTGTACTGAGAGGAAGAACTAAAGATGTTCTCCATCTATGTGTTAAAAAACAGAAAGTATGCAGTATGCAATGTGGTAGAGACATAAATAGGACAGCACTGAGTCACAACATGTATCACTAGCTAATGCTACTTAAGTATATTGAGTGTCCTAAATGTCAAACTGTCAATATGGAGCTCTCTTTGTTCAATAACTGGTGACAAGTTCATAAGTTTGAATATATATATATATATATATATATATATATATATATATATATATATATATATATATATATGGGTTCCGTTCAGAAGCTCGAAATCCTGAAATCTCAAATTTCAGTATTTCGAGACCGAGAAGCCGAATCCACATAACAGCGAAAGTTTAGAAGCAGAAATACCGGAGGTTTTGAATTTTGCACTTCTAAAGTTCCACTATGGTCATGTATTCAGGTAAGTGTGTGTGTGTTAAGGGGTTTGAGTAGGGGCTGTGGTATTTGCCAGTGTGTTTTGTTGCTGTGATGTGTGTGTGCGAAGAGAAAGTAGCCTGTGTGGTGGTGTTTTGTGTGTATTTGTATGTAGTGCGACCTCAGAGTGAGAATATTTAAGTAGTGGGGGTGTGGGGGATAGGGGGTGCAGGGGAACTGTAAAATTCAAAACTTTCGATATTCAAGGTTTTGAATTTCGCAGTTTTTAGTTTTTGTTGTTTTGTGGATTCCACTTCTTGGGCTCAGGATACTGAAATTTGAGATTTCAGTATTTCGAGCTTCTGAAGTGAATATATATATATATATATATATATATATATATATATATATATATATATATATATATATATATATATATAGATATATGAGTCTATGTGATAAGATCAAAAGTTCAAAAGACTGCAAAGCAAAATATCTAAAACTCAAAATATTGAAATGGAAATTTGCCCCTTCTCCACTGTTGTGTGATGTTGGAGTTGGTTTATATAACTAGCAGGGGGTGTGAGGGATGCAGGGGGTCTTGCCCCTCTGCATTAAAAATGTTTTTGATATTTTGAGTTTTAAATATTTTGGTTTTCAGTCTTTAGAACATTCGATCTTATGTCATAGACATATATATATATATATTACACACACACACACACACACACACACACACACACATATATATATATATATATATATATATATATATATATATATATATATGGGTCTACTTCAAATAAACGAAAGACCACCTACCCAAAGATGATATCGCAGAGACGAGATCACTGAAACTCCAGTTTAATGAATGAGCACATTGCCGAAACTCTTCCCATAGTAAGTAACCATTTGACCAACATGTGACAAAAAGTACACCTCACCATCTCCAACTCTCTCAGGTGGGGGGCTGTGCCCCCACACTCCCCCTAACTAAATATACCAACTCTGAGATCACACTACAGTGGGGAAAAGGGCAAATTTCTCCATGTTGACCAACTGGTTACTTAGCGTAGGAAGAGTTTTGGTAATGTGCTCATCCGTTAAACTGAAGTTTTGGTGATCTCGTCTCAGTGATATCACCTTTGGGTAACTAGTCTTTTGTTTATTTGATGTAGACCCATATAGAGAGAGAGAGATAAAATAAGATATATATGTATACACATTGTTTTTCAAACATCATGACTGTGTTTGCAATAAGCTTTACTCACCTCAGTCCATTCAAACCTGTCATTACATTAAATTATTGTCCAGTTTACCTTTATATTTTGTTTTATCCCCTTTTCTTTGTTCTGTTTCTTTCTCTGTTCCCAGGAAAACATAGATCAGATAGGAAGGCCTTTCAGATATTTGTATTTACCACTTCTTGGTTCTCCTCCCAGCCTTTCACTTCCTAACTCAAGTAAAAGTCTTTTCCATGCACTTAGCTGCTTCAATTTGGCCTAAGTTTGAAAACAGAAATG
Source organism: Protopterus annectens (assembly GCF_019279795.1). Lineage (NCBI taxonomy): Eukaryota > Metazoa > Chordata > Ceratodontiformes > Protopteridae > Protopterus > Protopterus annectens. The sequence continues at coordinate 1,216,471,911 of NC_056746.1, forward strand.
GCCACACAGGATTTCTGCTTGTATACTATTGATTAATAGTCATAATCATAAATAAGTTTTTAAAAAAATAGATATTGTACAAAGACACTTTGCCAGGTTGCATGACTGCCTCTAGAGACAAGAAGTGGGCAATGGACAACTGTGAGTATTTTGTACATTAAAAGGCCTTCCATAAATAATATTGACAGTAATGCTAATGCAATGAGAGGACTTGGGACTCTTTCACATTTTTTCATGGAATTTGTCACTACAGTGAATAGCACCACTGGGAAAAAAACAATTGGCCAGTCATGCAAAAAACACAATCTGTTGTGAAAATCAGTTTGCATCTATGGAGAAATGGAGACCGAAGCAGAAATGTATGTACTGCTTGTGAGCAGGATAGAACCAGCCTACAGACAAGCTTGTGTTTACAGGAACCCCCCAGATTTCCTCAAGAAGCTCAAGTAGACAGTGGGTAGGGCAACATCACTTTGCATACAATTTAATTTTGGCAGCCTAGAATACTTGTTATGTCAGGTTTGTTTCTCTGCAAAAGAAGCAAACATATTCTATCACTGTTACAACAAAAAGCATAATTCATTTGTAGGAGCTGTGAGACAGCTGTATTGGATTAAATGCAAATTTTATATTCTGACGAAAGTAATACCTTGGGTGAAGTACAGACAGTTTTGCATTTAACTGTCTCATGTTCAAAATATTCTGTGTATTTTTTCATATAATGACTGGACAAGTCCGCTAGATGAATTGTCTCTTTTCAGGGGCCAACTGGGATTGCTATTTGGTTAAATTACTTGCTCAGAGTCCCACAGTAGGCAAATGAAGATGGAATGAAGCAAACCCTGTCAAAAGTAGAGGAAGTGGTTTATTAAAAGCTCAGAGCTTTGGTCATCGGCACCGTTTGAATACACCTGTAAGCATTAAGGTCTTGAAACAGGTAAGTCTACATATGGACAAATAATACCTACTACTTAAAGGGAGTGAAAATTGCCTTGAATTTATGTAGTGCAAAAGTCATTTGAAGTAAAGATGGCAGAAATCCCTTGGATCAGGTATGATTTAAAACCTATCAAAGGAATCAGTGATCCTGCACAAAGAAAGATTTCCTGCTGATACCACAGTATGACAATAGTTCATACGCTAATTAACCCTCCTGAAATTTTCAGAAACATATATCTTTGAGTTCCTGTCTGAGAGAAGTGCCCTACTGTTCTAGTTTAGTAGCCACAAGGAAAAAAGAGTGAGTCCTGAACATGACTCAATCTGTCTGAAACAAAATCATTTACTGAAGGTTTTCAGACCTGTTTTTCTTTCTCATTTCTTCCATATAGTCATTATATTTGGGGATGGGTTAGAGCTCCCTGAAAATGCTAAATTAGAATTCAGTATTCTTTTCAGCTGAGACAGCTTTCTATTGCTGCTACTCAAAATACTTTGGTGAGAATGTAGGTTTTCTTGAGCTGCATTTCTCTATAGATTTTATAGATAAAGCAAACAAAGAAATAAAATAATAAAAAAATAAATTCTGTTTTTATTAGCTTTTACAAATAATGCAAAAATAAACTGAAAAATATATATCACATTATTTCTGATGTATCCAGATGTAGCCACTGCTTAGCAAATCCCATGTAATTTAGATTGATGTTATAGAAAGTCTTACTAAAGAAATAGATTCAGGCAGAGAAACTTTCATGTTCACTGACTCAAGAGTATCACAGAATCAATGGCTGTACAGATGACAGATAGACAGATAAATATATTCAGGGAAAAGTAGCTAGAAAAGTGATAAAGAAGACAAAGGAAGCAGACCGGTCCTAGCTGACTAACATTTCATTGGATATTATAGGCATATTATACTGTATCACCAAAGGAAATGGCTGCTAGAATTCAAATGGAAGTATATATATTTTTTTGCTCTCTTCCATATTTGTTCTGTTTCTTGTTGTTGCATTGAGATTTTACCTGCATACAAATGAAGGATGCAGCAAACCCACCATGGGTAGCTTATTGTTGGTCACAGTGCTCGGCATAAGACCAAATCAGAACACTGTAGTGCATAAATTGTATTTCTTCTTCAGGTATTATTCTACACTAATAGTTGTTTGGCATAACATAGTACAACATGTACAGATTTACAGAGCAGCAGAGTACTGTTTGAATTATTAAAAGAGAAAGTGGTATACAGTTATGCAAGGTGGATAAGTCTGGCTGCAGCTAGCTGTGGAGTTCTGTCCACCCGATTAAACTGTATAATGCACTTTCACTTCAGTGCACCAATACACATTAATACAACTGTGTGATAGGACTATAGTGCAGAAAGGTACAATTTATAACACATATGGCTGACACAATGTCTCTGTGTAAGTACTCAGAGAGTGCAAAAAGTAGTGAGCAGCTTCTGCTTGACACAGCCATCTCTGCATCTGTGATAGAGTATGACCGGGAGCTGCACTTACAAGTTAAATAATAAAACTGCGTCTGCAATGTCCTGCTGCATAGTATGCTACTTATCATCACATGAATGCAGATTATTCAAAGTGATGCCAGTTCTTGGTTACCATGCTTCCTAATCCATGCCATATTCTCAGCAAAGATATAGCTTTTCCCATCTAAATCCTCTCTAGCCCTACTGCAAAACTGCCTTTCAAAAATGCTACTCCTTCCATTTATGCTTTTTTGCAACATGCCATTTACTTTTGATACTGTTGCTCAAAGACTAAGTTGCTAAAGACCATGTACTAATTCAGTCTCTGCAGCACAGTTTTTAACAGATTAGCAAACTAATACAATACTCCCTCTCCAGACAGTAATTATACCAGTTTTACAACACAGGTGTGCACTACACATCCAGCTGTTGAAAGTCCCAGCTTTACTACTGATTCACTGTCCTATGTATGGAAATGCAGTATGGCAGCCTCAGGAAATAAGGCTGGAAAAGGAGTTTTTCAGTCGTACATTATCGTCTCTCAGGGTTACAGTGTTATCCCTAAAATAGCCTTGCCGTAGTATTTAAGCCATCCCTTATTGTCTGTTACTTCAACCTTTCCCTTGCTAAAAAGAAATACCCTCTCATTATATATATTAATATGTGGAAAGGACTGGCACTTTACCATTTCACTCCCAGTATTTTTTCAGAACATTTGGTTGTCAAAGGCAATGTTTACATGCATTTACGTTTAAATACTCAGCTGTGGGCAGAGATCTTCCAATTTAAATTGCTTCTTCCACAGATCCCTTTCAGAACCATCATGTAGTCACATCATCCTAAATCTGGATGTACTGCTGCAAGCTGCCACCCAGATATTTAAAGCTAATGTTACTGCAGACAATAGTCTCCCATTTCCCTTAAATGAGGTCTGAAATGAACTATTTTGTGCTGTATATTGTGTACTCCATGTTATGTATAGGAAACAGACGTCCTTGCTTTCTTTTCTCATCTATGTTTCCCGTTGTTATCAATCTTCTGTGAATAATCAAAAAACAAGAACTTTTATATTTATAGTGCTCAGCATTAAAGAAAACAATTATTTTCCTTTTGTGTTGTAATTGGTTAGTCAGAATGATAATAAAAGTAATGAACAGGACAGATAATATAAATGTAACTTATTTTTATTTTCTTTTGAAACACAAGGATGAGGAACACCACGATAATGCAGCAAAACAGTTCTTCTTTATTGGTACAGAAACAAGGAAGATGAGCGCTTTCTCGTACACACTGTACGCTTCTTCAGATCTAACTCATATGAATAAAACAAGACTTATATAGTGCTCCTAATTGGTAAAACATTGTGTCCATTAATTAATTAGTCAATTAGCATCTTGATTAATAAACCAAAGTATAGAGCAGGCAAAATTGTCCTAGGGAATAGCTGTTGCTCACTAAAACAACTAGAACACTTACTTTTCATATGAACAAAAACATTTTGTATGTATGGCTAAAAACATTCAAAAACATTTAAGAACAAGATATAATAATAAATAATTATATATATCACATATTACAAAAACCATATATAAAAGATACAAGATTTAATCAATAAAGAAAAACATATATATAAAGGACGATATATAGGGTAACGTTACCTATGTGTGCGTGTGCAAAAACTAATAGCATAAAAACAATTCATTCATGGTATTAGCATCTACCTCAAAGATCTCAGTTGCTCTGGTACCGTATTCTACGAGACGATCAATATTGTGAAAAAATGCTCAACATATTGTATCGTCATGGGACAGCTTACCGCTGTTAAAAGTCTGTGTCGCTATAAAAAGTATAGCTTACCAGACTCAAAAAAGGTATATCTTACTAGATTCAAAAAAGCTCTGTATGTATTAAATTGAAGCTACAGCTTAGGCTGACTAAAGTTACGGGTCTATTTATGTGTTCATAATGAAACTAAGGCATCCCTGGCTTAACAAATGTCCATTCAGAAACCAGACTGTGAATATGAATATATATCTAAAAGAGACAGAGTCATAATATATCATAATAATGTAGCTGTTATAGGAATAAGTTATAACTAAAACAATGCATTTAAACTAACACTACCTTGACCACGAAACCTGTTATAATTACTTGTATAATATTCCTTAGTATTTACGTATGAATATTTATAAATTATCTATAGTGTAAATGTACAAAGTGCATCTTATGTTTCAGAAGGGCTCTAATTCAGGGGGTAAAAACCATCCTTAAAATCGTCATATAAAAATATTTAAAATATAAACAATAAAAATAGTATATCATAGATTATTCATAAAGTGCATGTAGTGGTATATAAATATATATAATATAATTATAAATATGAGATAAATATAATTAGATAAATAAATAAATAACTAGCCATGTGATTATAGAAATAATTTCATAATTGATCAATTACAAGATAAATTATTATGAATCATATATTATAGATCAGCAAATATAGTCTTAAATATGACTCTATAAAATTAAAAAAAAAAAAATAATAATGATTTGTGTTAGTATGTGTATATTCTTGATGTATATGTGACGTGAAGGTATATATATTTTGGAGAAATTGAAAATAATATACTCAGAGTAAACAATTCTAATGGTATATATAGCAAGGAATTTCTAAGAACTGTTTATGTATAAGAGAATAGGACGATATATTATTTCAGACTTCTTTTTTTCAGGACTGATCTCACACTGACATATTGATTTAGACCTGGAGTGTGATGTGCTTTAAATTTTAAAATCCATTGTAGCTCTATACTTTCTAGTTCATTGAAAGCATCTCCTTTCCTATCACTTGGACATACTAGTTGTAACGTTCTAAACCTAAAACTATGTTCTGGATTATTCAATATGTGTTTGGTTAAAGCACTCTTCTGATCTTTTCTCCTGATATCATAGGTATGGTTGTAGATGCGTTCCTTCAAGGATCTTGTTGTCATCCCAATATAGAACACATCACAGTCCAAACAATTAGCTAAATATATCAAATTTGAGCTGGTACAAGTTGATCTAAAATTGGGTTTAAAGTTAATATTTAGCTGGGGATGCTTGAACTCTATATCTTCCGAGATATAGATGCACATGTTGCATTTTTTACATGGATAAGTCCCTATCTCATTCAAACTGATCAGTTCTCCTTTTATATTTCTCTGTATCTTATTAGTAGTCCTATATATCTCATGGTCAGATTTTTCAATGCATAGCAATCTTTTAAGATTCTTGCTGTTAGTATATAGGAAACTAGGTTTGTCTCCTATGATGTCCTTCACCTCATCATTAGTAAGTAATATACACCAATTATTACGTATTATGTTAGTAATATGTCTATTGTCACTAGTGTATCTAGATTGAAAGGGTACAACTTCTTTATATGACTTAGGTCCAGTATATGTCTGATGAGACCTCTTCCTATGTATAGAGGGGGTGGGGATAGATCCAGATAATAATATCACTCGCTGGATCAGTTGTCTATCGTAGCTCCTTTCCATGAACATATCTTCTAGTTTCAGTGTTTGTTCTATTTTATCATTCTGTTCCTTACATAGTTTATTGACTCTTGTATACTGACCTTTAACAATGTTTTGAAATATGTGTCTGGGATGCATGCTGCTATATTCTAATAGTGTATTCTTCCAACAAGGTTTCCTGTAGACTGTATGACCTAATTTACCATATTCATCTTTGGTAATGGTAATGTCCAGAAAATTAATTTCAGTCATGGAATGTTCAAAAGTGAATCTAAAAAAAGATGTCGTAGTTTCTAGGTCTTCTACTAGGTCTAAAAATTCTTGTAGGGTGCCACCCCAAAAGATTATGATGTCATCTACGAATCTTTTATAAAGTAGCATTTTGTCAAAATTAGCATGATTGAACAAGTGCATACATTCCCAGTAATAGACAACAAGGTTTGCATAGGTGTTTGCACAGGGAGTGCCCATAGCCACTCCCCATTGTTGCAAAAACAATTTCTTGTCATACATAAAAACATTGTTATTGAGTACAAGGTCTAAGATGGCGTTCAGTAAAATTTTATCATTATTACTGTAACTATCAGTGTTGTGCAAGATATGTCTAATGGCCTCTGAGCCATAGCCATTAGGAATGGATGTAAAAAGATTTCTCATGTCCATAGTAATTAAGATGCTATCTTTAGGGATGCCTTCTTTAAAATTGGCTAGTACCTCTAATAGTTGGTATGTATCTTTTAAGATCGAATTTATCTCATTAATAATGGGTCTGAGCTTCTTTTCAATATAGACTGACATCGTTTCCATAACCCACCCTTCTCCCACTACTATGGGTCGTAGTGGTGGTGGTGTTGTCCCTTTATGTATTTTCGGCAACCCTTTTATGTAGGGAATCTTAGGTTGCTCTATCAGAAAATATTGATATAGATCTTGGTCTATCTGCCTGCACATTAAGAAATCATATAGTTCTTGATGTACAGAAAAAATAACTTTAGTTAAGTCATTAGTATAGATTTCTTTATAAGTATCAGTTTCTCTAAGCATAGTCAGCATCAATGTATTGTAAGTGGTATAGTCTAGAACTACTATTCCACCCCCTTTATCTGCAGGCTTTATAACTATTCCCTTGTCATGTTGTAGTGCATAAAGTGATTCCCATTCAGCATGTGACAAATTAGTATATAAATTACCCTTTTTCTCACTGTTAAAATATCTATAAAAGTCTGTTTCACAGGCCTTAATAAAACATTCTGTAACAGGTGTTTGCGATGGTGTAAAGACACTTTTCTTTCTAAAATTCTTACTATTCTCTTGGTTAACTACATTACATTGCACTTTGTTCTTAAACATACATTTCAAGTTAATTTTACGGACAAAAAGCCGCAGGTCAGTAAGAACTTCGCTTATGTTACTAACCTGGGCTGGAATGAAGGAAAGTCCTTTATTCAATAATCTATAGTCAGTCTCTGTAAGGGTCCGTTGGGATAAGTTAAAGACTAAGTCCTCTGTTCTCTTTTTCGATTCCTGTTGCTTGATGTCATTTCTTCCCCTGAAAACTTCCTCTTGGTGCGGCCTCTGCTCCTTGATCTGCTTTGAAAATTCCGCCGAAACTTCAGCGGAAGGGGTAAAAAACCTTCTATATTTCCCTGTTTAATTTTCGGTTTGGCACCTCGTATATTTTCATCCTGTTGAGCGAGAGCTTGTTGATTACATGGGGGAGTATCCCTTATTTTATTGTTCTGTGTGTGCGTCAAGGAAGTAGACGCCAAAGGGGTTGCAATCATAGCAGCTGATTCTCTTAAGGTGGAACTGATGCTCGTTACTGCTGAGGCATAGCTCTGATTTATGGAGTGTTCTTGGTTAAGATCAGTGCTGGTAGGGAACACATTTGCATTGACATTAGTTTCACTGTATCTTGGCCAGGAAAAAACATTGTTATTGGCAAAGTCCATGTGATCCCTATGTAGCTTGCGCGTCTTTATTTGTTGCAGTTTATCAACATAAGCAGAAAGTTGATTAAACATAATATCCAGTCTCTGTTGAAAAGTTTCCTCCTTAAAATTAGTTGAAATGTCTTTGCTTAGAGATTCAGCTCATGAATAAAGGTCTTTCTCTATAGGAAGAAAATATTCTATTAATAGCTTTATATAACTAAACCCCAGGTCAAGGTTTAGTTGTTGCCACTTCCGAAGTAGCTCAGGGTGAGTTTCACCATACGAGGGCATGACTAAAACCCTCATACCTCTAGGAATTAATTTGAAGTGTAGACACGCTTCTAGGTGGCGTCTTTGCCAAATAAGTCTATGCAGCTTATACATTGTATTTTCTAGTTCTCGAAGGGTAACATTAAAATCTTTCATTTTATCAATGTTACCTTTTTCAATATTAGATGTTGTAGCTGTTTGCTCCATATTGATGTTTAACAGTGGATTCTCTTTGGATTCCAATAAGCTGTTCCATTGTCTTTTGGCATTTAATTTATTCGGAGCATAGTCCAACTCTATTGCGATAGCATCCATCGTGTGTAGGTAGCCGAGGATAAAACAATGAGACAAAAGTATATATCACGATCCCAGCAATAACCTCCAAAGATCCTCACCTCTAAAACTCAGTTAATAAGAAGCTTTTGAAACACAAGGATGAGGAACACCACGATAATGCAGCAAAACAGTTCTTCTTTATTGGTACAGAAACAAGGAAGATGAGCGCTTTCTCGTACACACTGTACGCTTCTTCAGATCTAACTCATATGAATAAAACAAGACTTATATAGTGCTCCTAATTGGTAAAACATTGTGTCCATTAATTAATTAGTCAATTAGCATCTTGGTTAATAAACCAAAGTATAGAGCAGGCAAAATTGTCCTAGGGAATAGCTGTTGCTCACTAAAACAACTAGAACACTTACTTTTCATATGAACAAAAACATTTTGTATGTATGGCTAAAAACATTCAAAAACATTTAAGAACAAGATATAATAATTAATAATTATATGTATCACATATTACAAAAAACATATATAAAAAATACAAGATTTAATCAATAAAGAAAAACATATATATAAGAGACGATATATAGGGTAACGTTACCTATGTGTGCGTGTGCAAAAATTAATAGCATAAAAACAATTCATTCATGGTATTAGCATCTACCTCAAAGATCTCAGTTGCTCTGGTACCGTATTCTACGAGACGATCAATATTGTGAAAAAATGCTCAACATATTGTATCGTCATGGGACAGCTTACCGCTGTTAAAAGTCTGTGTCGCTATAAAAAGTATAGCTTACCAGACTCAAAAAAGGTATATCTTACTAGATTCAAAAAAGCTCTGTATGTATTAAATTGAAGCTACAGCTTAGGCTGACTAAAGTTACGGGTCTATTTATGTGTTCATAATGAAACTAAGGCATCCCTGGCTTAACAAATGTCCATTCAGAAACCAGACTGTGAATATGAATATATATCTAAAAGAGACAGAGTCAAAATATATCATAATAATGTAGCTGTTATAGGAATAAGTTATAACTAAAACAATGCATTTAAACTAACACTACCTTGACCACGAAACCTGTTATAATTACTTGTATAATATTCCTTAGTATTTACGTATGAATATTTATAAATTATCTATAGTGTAAATGTACAAAGTGCATCTTATGTTTCAGAAGGGCTCTAATTCAGGGGGTAAAAACCATCCTTAAAATCGTCATATCGTCCTTTTGTGTTGTAATAAAAGTAATGAACAGGACAGATAATATAAATGTAACTTATTTTTATTTTCTTCTTTGTGCCATTATGTATGAATGTCAGTAAAATAATTTTTAGTTAGAGAATAAAAGCCTTTATTTATCTGTCCCATAGGAAAACACATAGCACAGAGCTTTAGTGATGCTAAAAGTGGAAAGCTTGTCAGCACCAATGTCATAAACCCCTGTCTATCCCAATGCTAAGTACAGCATCAATAGGGAGGCAGGCAGTTTATCATCTGTTATATTTTTATAAGCCACATCTAATAAAAAGTGAGATATTAACTACCTACATTGTATTCTTCCATTTGTACATCAAGAAAATGGTAGCCTAAAATATTTTACTGTAGTACATGTATTCATAGTCAAAAGTCAAGAAAAGACAAAACTAGACGCTGAATTTTATTGTATACCCTGAAGGGAATGCATGTTTTAAGGCAGGGATGTTGCTGTTGCTCTCTGCAGAGATGCATGCCCTCTGGCAACAGCATAAAGAAAGACTCTGGAAAAAATAAGTGTGATTCAGACAAATATCACTGGTTAGTATGAATGTTTCTGACTGAATTATATAGGTTTATTATATTACAAACACAGACGATGACAACATTGTCTAAATTTTATTTTGTTTGATAATTAAATCATTTACATTTTGTTTTATTTTTCTTTCTTGTTCATAGCTTAGATGAGTGCACTGCACAATGCTCAAATGGCTTATTAACTAATCAGATCAGAGAAAACGTCTGTGTTAGTCAGGTAACAAGCACAACCATCAACAAGAAACAAAATAATTACAAGGCTATCATGAATATGGTTTCTGCATTAAATACCAGTAAATAGTTAAATCATCATTCTTAATACACATTTTACATGATATTATTAATATAATGGAGTCAGAAATTGGTAAGCTGACTTGTGAGACTCTGTCTATCAAAACACATTACAAACCTCTGTTGGTAGTTTGCAGAAAAAGTATTAGGAATGTATTCAAAATAGAAGAAACATCAAATATTGTGATGATGATGATGATGATGATGATGATGTAACCTATCACACCAAGGCAATTTTAAATGCTTTTTATATTACCTGGTAGCCAAAAATGTATATTTTTGCCTTGACTGTAGCTATCAAATTAATTAATGAAGCATTACCTTTATATAATCCAAAGGCAAAATACATGGAAAATGCAGTCAGTACGGAGTTCATAAAAGAATCACAAGATATATAGGTAACTGAAGAAAATTAAAGCAGATATAAGAAACAAATAAAGTCCTGGAAAATAGAAGCAAGATATATAATCTTCGATTGTTTTGCCACTCTACAGAGTCAAAGTTTTACACCAGATACATTATTTAATACCATATTTTCTTACTTCTTTTCACGTAATGGATAAAAATGCTGTAAAAAGGGTGTTGAAGGCAATGTTACTTAATAAGCAAAACTTTGTGAGTCTGTTGTTGCAAATTAGTTACATTGTGTGTTGTGTTGCTTTACAAGTGAAGTAAGCTGAAAATTTGCTGTAACTTGTCACAGGAATAAATAAAAAGGAGAAAACATATTTAGCTTAAAAAAATGGGTGTATACAACCTTTACTTCAATTGCTTAATCTATTCATTTTACAGTTAAACACAACACAAAATAATAAATGGAAATAACTAGAAAAAGAAACCATATCAACTCTACCATACACTGGCAGCTACTGGATAATTCATGCTGGAATATGTAACTACTACAGTTACTGTTCTATCTATCTATCTATCTATCTATCTATCTATCTATCTATCTATCTATCTATCTATCTATCTATCTATCCATCTATCTAGCTATCTTATCTACATCTACTTATTTTCTTATGTTTTGTTTCTTGGGTAAGAGGCAAGTTGCTATTGATCACATATGGAAAGCCTTTCCACAACAAGCAAGCAGTCCAACACAGTGTGACAAGTGTGACAATCGTCATATTACAATATTAAAGAGACAGTTACATCTACACATTAAAAAAGTAATACTAATTCAGTATGATCATTGTTACATTACGGTACTGAAGAGACTTTTCAGATTGTTTACAATTAATGATGACCCATGGTACATAAATGAATATGGTATGGTCATTGCTACATTATAAATATGGGCAAACCTTCCTATCAATTGTCACAGAAATGATTACAAAATAAGCATTGCCTTTCAGTGTATAGTTTGTGCAGGACAAATAAATACCAAATTATAAGTAATTCATGCAGGTTTTATTTTACGTAGTACTTCTGTTACTTCATGAAAGGCAAGTGGATTTTTTTAGTGCCAGTCTAGGTATTTAGGAAAGGAGGGACAGTACACTTGAACTGAAAGAACGAGGTCATTTTGGATGACAGCATACAAATAACTATTGTTGCTTTTGTATATTTAGACTTATGGCCAGATTAAAAAATGGAGTAACCCATTTGACTGCTTTGAGTAAGGTACAAGAAATCTGTCAAGCAATATAATACATCAATGTGATTTAAAGCGGAGTTAGTATATAGATGAGTAGTAGCATAGCAAGGACAACTGCCTCAGGCAGAAAGTGTTGCATGGGGGAGATCAACCAATTAGGATCTCTCTGTAATGCAATACTGGCATTTACTCTCAAACCTGAGCAATTTAGTGCTCCATGTGTGATCTACATTAGAGTAATGTAGCAAGATGTTTGCTACAGTTTAAAAGTAAAAAAAAAAGAAAATCTCTTTTTTAACTAAAATCTAATGAGCACTGTAGCACCCTGTGCAAGCAGGGTATAAACTATAGCAACTGATGGTTATAGTTTAAAAGAAGAAATTTTTTTTTAATAAAATGTGCCCATGGAGGGTTGGCGCATGGCACAAAATGTGATCTGAATGGCTGGGATAAAAGTAAGGGGGCATGTTATTCTTGTGCCAGTAGAAGGAACAGCAGTTCTTTTTTGCTCTTCAGTGGAAGAGCTGAGGCAGTAGGGCACTGGTTCATGGTTGAGCCAGCTTCCCTTCTGTAGATCAGTACCATTCCATGTAGGACACTGGTTCATGGTTGAGCCAGCTTCCCTTCTGTAGATGAGTACCATTCCATGTAGGACACTGGTTCATGGTTGAGCCAGCTTCACTTCTGTAGATGAGTACCATTCCATTTAGGGCATTGGTTCATGGTTGAGCCAGCTTCACTTCTGTAGATGAGTACCATTCCATGTAGGACACTGGTTCTTGGTTGAGGCAGCTTCACTTCTGTAGGTAAGTACCATTTCATGTAGGGCATTGGTACATGGTTGAGTTAGCTTCACTTCTGTAGGCGAGTACCATTCCATGTGGAACACTGGCACATGGTTGAGCCAGCTTCACTTCTGTAGGTAAGTACCAGTCCATGTAGGGCATTGGTACATGGTTGAGCCAGCTTCACTTCTGTAGGTAAGTACCATTCCATGTAGGGCACTGCTACATGGTTGATCCAGCTTCACTTCTGTAGGTGAGTACCATTGCATGTGGGGCACTGGTACATGGCTGAGCCAGCTTCACTTTTGTAGGTGAGTACCATTCCATTTAGGACATTGGTTCATGGTTGAGCTAGCTTCACTTCTGTAGATGAGTACCATTTAATGTAGGGCACTGGTTCATGGTTGAGCCAGCTTCACTTTTGTAGGGGAATACCATTCTATGAGTATCGAACAGAAAACAAAAGTGCCAATAAACAGGCACAACTATAAAAGCTAAAAGGGAAAGCTCATGGTATGCTAAAAATAATACTTCAAAGGAAATAGCAGTGTACTATGGAAATGGCACAGTTTGTTTTTGCAAAGTTACACTCAGATATGCTATAACTGATAAACAAATGTATGTATATGTCATATAATGGAGGCAAATGTATGAAATAAAGGCCACACAGTTACTTATACACTTGAGAGTTCACAGCATACAGCTTAAGTATATACCAGTAATACACTAATATGTGAACATATAAATATGTGCAATATTGGAATACTGTGGACTCTAATGGGGAGTTGAAAATATTAAAAAAGGCAAAAATGTAGCATGGCACTCTACCAGCATTGCATTAGTTGAGCATATGAAAACTATGTGAGGAGTGGGACATGTGGGGAGAGCACACAAATGCCAAGCACTGGGAGATATAGGACAGTAGAAGTTGGATGAGGGTAAAGAGAGTAATTCAAATGGAAGAAGGGAAAGAAAGGTCAGAAGGATGTTTGGAGAGGCATTAGTATTTATTTATAGTAGAGGGGAACTGGGTCAGGAAGAAACAGATTACATAAGGAATACTACAAAACACAAGCACAAGGTGGTATAATACAAAGGAATTGGATGTGGCACAAAGACAATAAACATGCATAGGAGGGGGCACTGGAAGTTAATAAAACATGGGAGGGGTACAACTTACTCATGACCAGCAAAGGTAAAGTAATATACCAATGCATACAACATCATTGCCATACTAACTGTGAGCTACCACCTTACTGGAGGATCAGACATGACTAATGGCATAATACCTGTAGCAATACCTGTCCAAAATGGATACCACAGCACAGACACATGTATCTGTACACTCTGGATATGTATATAAATGGCATAGGCTGAAAGTAAGACAGATCCAAGCACATGTAGGATCACAGGGACAAAAATTGAGATAGAACCACCAACCCAACCGTTGGGAGGCAACTACCTGTCCAGTAAGCTACATTGCAACCCTGAAAAATAGCTGACATTAGTGTTCTGTCAAGTTAGCAGCAAAATGCTCCTGCTGAAGCAGAGAGTTACCAATGCATAAATATGGAAAACTGCAAGAAAAATCTATTGAAATGATAGATCACCACATGACATCTAAGAACATTAATCATGCCTGCTGCATGTTCAACACACTAGTATATTTTTACCATCCCTAATATACTAAAGCTTCTTGTACCAGTACAGCATATATATTCTGTTATGTTTTTGTGCACTATGCATATAATGATGTGTGAGCCTACTATGGTAGCTGTACAGCAGCAATGTAACATGTCACATATGACACCATGAAGACAAGAATATATACAGGCAAGCCAAATAAGGACACATACTCCATGTGCATGACATACACATAGGTAATGTACACCTCTGCCACTGTACTGCACTTGCAGTACACACAAGTATCAGCTACCTATGTAAACTTAAGTTGCTGCTACAGCAAGGCACTTTTTCAGGTTTGCTATGCAGCTGTCACTAATGCATGCAGTAACACATCACACATTAATGCATGCATGCCATGCCTACCTGTACTATATGTGCAAACAATGCTGTGGATGTTGAAATGTGACTGTTCACATACAGAACATCTAATGCACAATAGCCATTGTGTAACATGTGCAAAGGATATAGATATTACATGAAATATGGTATCTGCAGATGAGTACCACACATCCATTTGGCAATATGTGCACTAATACATTACATGGACAAAGTGCTGATTACAATCAGCTAAGCACTGGCACATATGTTTGGAGTATATAGTTACTGTATGTCTATTGGATGTATAACTATAAGCAAATCATATTTGTGTGCTAATGAGACACACAACACAACACTGAACAACAGTAGCAAATCTGCCATAAACTTCAGTGCACCAACACTTTTTATTTATTTATTTATTGACATTTGTTAACCAGGTTGGTCCAGCTGGGCATGTGGCCCATTTTCAGTGGAGACCCAAGGAGAGACACTTCATGAAAAATGTTATGTATTCATATGTACAATACAGTGATGCAAACCCATGGCAACAGACATCATTGTAGCAAATATGTGGCACAATAATCCCACAGGTGTAGGAAGGAAAATATGGAAGTGTATGTGGAGAAAGAAAATGGCACATCAGAACTGTGATGAACAGACATGTACAACATACATTGCATTATGTGGCCTTAAGAGGACTTGCTAAGAATGCATGATTTAATGTGTCATGCAGGAATACTCCACCATATTCTGAGAAGAAATTGTGTCAACAGGTGCAAGTGGTGCACAAAGAAAGGTTATGGTGTAACTCATATATAATTTACACATTCTTAGGATGAGTGGAGCCGACAGTCAGCACACAAACAGGATGTGTGCAACTTTGAAGAGAAATTATACTATTGCAACCCATGAGTGGTCAATGGGGACAATTAGTATCACAGCTGTGTGAAGACAACATGCACCTGTAATATGGTACAATGCAACATGGCTCACTTCTGTGAATTGTGGACCTAGCAATCTGTGGAGAAACACAACATAGTGGTGATGAAATACATGGGTTTAAGAGACATATATATATAAATATATGGGTACAGGACAGTTGCACATAAATTGTGAATGTGTCAGTGATGCACACATTAATCCAACTACCAAAGTAATACCATCTGTACCTGATGTGTATGTGATCCAACAAAAAGACTCACTGCAGAAAAGGGAAGGAAAACTCCCACATAAACCATTTGCAGCAATGCATCTGTATATAGTTGGATGATAATACTTAGTCAAAGGGGGGGTATGTCTGCACAGAGCACCCTACACAGTTTGAGGCTAGGCAGACACATGTCGCACCATAATAGCATTGCCACTTCACAAGTGCACATACAATGTCAATATGATAGGAATGTAAACACATCCAAGAATCAATGGAGAAATGACACCACTGTGGTCAACTATACTCATAGGGCTCCTCAACACAGATGCAGCTGAGAGACATACATATGCACATATGATAATAATATATTCGTTCACATATCAGTGTAAACCACTGCTGCCGTACTGCACACATCTAGTATTCCTTAGTACACTGTGCATTTCTGTGATAGGTAATGTCAAATGGGATGTCTACAAATGACAATGCATTGTCCTGCAGGCAACTGTAGGTGTATTTTTTCAGTGACACCATTAAATGTCCTACACAGGACAAGGTTTTTGTATATCACAGGCACTTAGAGGCATCTGGTAAGAAAGTGATGACATGGCAAAGGAAACCATAAGATACTAGTGTGTGGCACAGTATCAAGAAAATTACAGGGAAGGAGCAACTGTCATAAGGAATAATGTGCACAAATAAATGCTATGACAGTACAAATTATAACTTATGTGGCTATCACATGCAGGCCACATAACATGTGAAAGAAACATGAAGACTGTATTTACTGTCCTGAGGGACATCCGTGGTGGGGCCAAAGCTTATAGATATACTTTATGGTGATGTCCCAGAAAGATACACACATGGCACATGTCATGTCCCTAAAGAATTCTCTGTTTGTCATCTCTATGTACGTCTATATAACATCAGTCATGACTTTGTGCATTTTCTCCCTCATGTTGGCTGGTTCTGGTGGTGGTGGGGCATAGTGGTGGTGGTCCACAGGAATGACAGCACAGGGTGCTCCAGGCAGGTCTGGAGGGGCTGCACCCTCTTTCTTGGATTGCAACTCATCAGGCAGGTGTATGGCATATTTTCTCAATTGTCATCTTTTGATTGGTGGGCATTCATGTCCTGCTACCTTTGTAAGAGGCAAAAAATAAAACTAGTGGATAATCAACATTAAGTTCCTTGCATTTACTATATCTTTATGCAGAACAGCAGTGTAATGCAAGTGTACCCTCAACACCATCAATCTCATACTGAGCAAAAATTGCTATATATCAACATTTATCATTTATAAAAGTCAGTGTAGTCATAGTTTAGGCACCAATGTGCATGTCATGAAGGTTATAACTTAAGTTATTACTATGATATCTTGACTAAACTTTGAAGTGATGTCTCACAAACAAAATTCTAGGACACAGTTATAAGTCATATTCTCAACAATTATGAGCACTTATGGTGATAGCAGAAAGCTGAGGTAGGCAACAAATGTATCAAATGTGTATATCTATATATATTTAGATAGGTTTACTATCAAAATGTTGAACAACACTTACACAGATTTCAGAATCTCATAATCATATGGACGACTGGTAAAAACAGTGAACCGAAACCTTCTGAGTTCATTAAATTGAAATATTGAAATCAAGGAAGTTATAGGCTCCCATAAAATCATCGTTGACTTGAATGGTGATTTTAAAGGAACAGTCGAGCTGGTTCAAATTTCTAATTCCATTTTTGCCATTTTTGAGATATAGTAAAAACGAGAATATGAGTTGACATAATGGCTCAAATATGTTGCATCACTCAACATTTTTATAGTAAACCTATATATATATATATATATATATATATATATATATTCGCTCATTGGAAGTCAGCATTTCAGGTGCAGATCGCACTATAGCGGGGATCGGGAAATTAACCCTTTCCCTCATTGTAGTGCGATCTCGGAGTTTGTATATTAAAGTAGGGGGGATGGGGGGTGCAGGAGGGCTTGCCCCCCTGCATAATGATGGTTGGAGATGGTTAGAGTTCGAAAATGGTCGAATCTGGTTTTCCAGATTAACATTTTCGATATTTTGTTTTGAGGGACATGTTGCTTTTCAACATGTAAAGTTGCACAATAGTGCAATCGTACAGCCGCCATTCAGGTAAATGAAGGTACCACACACACACACACACACACACACACACACACATATATATATATATATATATATATATATATATATGTATGTATGTATATATTCATTATGCACAAACAGTGGTCAAAACAATATGAAAGCAGGACACGTGCACAAAACATATATATCAAAAATATGTCAAGGCTCATGTCATATTTTCATGTAGAATATATATATATATATAGATATATATATATATATATATATATATATATATATATATATATATATATACAGTCCATGGTTTGGTAATGTTACTTACACTACAGTAGCATTAATATTGATGTTGATTTACACAATAAATTGTAAAACACATGTGGAAGACAGATCCACACTGGAAGACAATGTGTACGTCACTCAACCAGGTGTACAGTGTAATATGACATGGTCTATCAAACCACACTCAAGTGTAAATACCAATTACAAACATCGTACCCCTCATCACATAACAGCCGATCTGGAGCACACTCACCCTTGTGTGGAGTACTGCTGGAAAAATGTTAACATCAGTAGGTCTGTGACAATGTGCACCAGCAATGCTATGTTCGGGTCAATGTACATATGAGCATGTATGATGTTAGCATGAACTGTGGAAATGACACATTTCAGTATATAGACATCTTCTGTAAGCATATCCAAAGGTTAAACAAAAAACGCAGTGTAAATAAATACAGATTTCACAGCTATACACTTACTGCATGTTAGTTATGGCAGCACACCCGAACTCTAACTGCTCTGACATCTGCACATCACACCAAAACCCCTATAAGACTACTCAAGAAACAGTGTGGCTCCCTGGTCCATGCTACATTAAACCAGAAGAGGTGACATGCAAGTATGACCTCTATCCCTCTGGCAAAGTAAAAACTGACAGCTGTACGGTACTATATGTCATGATAGAACAAAGTATACAGAGCAAACAGGTATATAACAAATTCATACAAACATAATGCAAAGATGTGAATACAATAGCCTAATACAATGCCAATTTTATAAAACTGCTAATTTGATATTAAACCAGAAAACAGCTACATAAAGAAGATATAACACAATACACACAAACCTTGTAATTTGGATGTATTACTAAATACAATGTGGTCATCATTTAGGTTTAGCACACCTGACATGCATGTATATATTGCTTAACAATACAAGGTCAGTTTGGTATGAGCTGTTGTATAAAATTAAATATGTAAGGGGAATAATAGCTGACTTAACATTGAACAGATATACCAAAGCTAATCCTTTTAACCAGTGGTGTTGCATGATGGGAGGACATACATATTCATTAGCATCTACTGTGGGATAATCATTTTTCTTGTGCTTTCAAGTTATATAACCATTTGAACACGTGCTCTTCTCCTCACCTTGCTCCTGCAGGTGATAGTGCAGCCCATCATCATGCTATGATTTCCTGGCAATATCTTTCAGATATTAGGATGCAAGGCAAAAACACCATTTAGCACATATGATGAAAGGTGATGTCATCAGCAGCAATCCTAAGATACTTAGACAATTATGAAATTAATCAAACATTTTTATGTGCACAGCTGTTTCTCTAAGTGGTATCCACATTTAATTGCCATCAGGATAGCAAAGACATTCAGATAATTTTCTGCAATTAATCTTTCATATTAGTACAAGTCATACACTTTGCATACAGTTTGTCATTTCTCATCTCCTTGTAAACATCCCTTTTATTACTACAGTAACAATCTGGATGTCATGCAGCATAAATCCTAAATAATGTGCCCATCTTCACTAACACTGTTCTTAATGAATATACATTCATATGTCTCTGCAATCAGCTATTTATCACACATATTGTAGTATCGTAGTGAAGACGGAAGTAGATTTGAATCCTTGCATATTACACTGTCCTACATTAAAATCGAGAATGCTACCTGTTGTGCTGCACCTAGTACTCTAGAAAAAATCTCTGAAATGTGACATATTTATCTCTTCAGTAGCTGTCATGCAACATTGTGATGATTGCAACTATTCTATATATTGCAAAACTGTTGTATGCACACCTTGACATGCACTTGTCTACATTACTAATGACAAATAAATATGCAGATTGCGCAAACAAACACACACACACACACACACACACACACACACACATATATATATATATATATATATATATATATATATATATATATGTATATCAGTGTCTTTACTTTACTTTTTCACTTTAGTCATGTGGTTTAAGTCGACAATTCTTTTGTCGATACACTTTGGTTGACAAAACAGATGGTTGACAGGCGTGCACAATTCGCAATAACCAGGGATGGGGAATGTGCCCCTGCTCAGTGTATTGAGCAATGTTGGAATCAGTATGTTTAGTTAGCAGCAGCAGCAGGAAGGGGAAACACCTACATAAAATGGAAGTTTTATTTTGCATGTTCCACGGTTATGCTTCAAAGCATATGCATAGGTTTTCATTGGGGGAGTTCTGACCTTTTGTGGTCAATACTTTTTGTGTTGCTCTACTGAAGTTTAGACTAACTTCAGAAAAAAAAAAAAAAAATATATATATATATATATATATATATATATATATATATATATATATATGTATATGTATATATTTATATATACATACACACATATATATGGGTGTACTGATTAATGTCAAAACATCCAAATGTCAACCACAAAGTGATAACAATGTGAAATCTTATACATTAGTTCACGAGCCAAGGAATAATCTCTGAGCATGCAAAATTTTAAAAATAAAAACCAAATTAAATGTTTTTTTGTTGCAGGGGCAAGCCCCCTGCACCCCACCCACTTCTTGCTAATTATATATACTAACTCTAAGATCACACAATGTCAGTAAAAGGGCATATTTCACAACTCTGAGAATTGTGTGATCTCACACTCCTGTTAACCATTTGTGCAATCGACCACACTTTGTTGACTAAACAGATGTCAAACAAATGTATAGTCAACAAAATAAAGTATCCCCACATCCCCACATATATATCTGTGTGTGTGTGTGTGTGTGTGTGTGTGTGTGTGTGTGTGTGTGTGTGTGTGTGTGTGTGTGTGCGCGTGTGTGTGCATAATACACATATATGAATATGCTTATGATTCATATGTAGTTTTGTTGGCATGTATATACAAATGTTTATCATAAAAAGTGTTTTATCTTCTTGTGATAAGGATGCATTCTTAGTCAGAAAAGCAGCACGCTGAACTACAACTCATCAAGAATAAATGCTTGAAAAGCAAGTTATTAGAAATATAAAAAAATCTAACCTAAACTCCTCTTCTTTGTGTAGGGGGCAGGACCCCCTGCAACCCCAAACCTGCTAATTTTATATACAGTATATCTATATATGTGAGCATATATTTAAATATACAGATGTAGGCAAATCCTCTTATGCCCACTCTACTGCACTGCAATTTTGCATAGACATAAAAACTGGCATGTGCAATAAACTGATTTTGATCACACAAATGGCTTTTATTTCACTCTATTAAAAATGTTTGACAAAATGAAAGTGTACCATATATATATATATATATATATATATATATATATATGTATATATAAATATATATATATATATATATATATATATATATATATATATATATATATATATATACCCACACACACACACACTGTGTGTAGCTATATATGTGAATATATATAGATGTGTGTGTGTGTGTGTGTGTGTGTGTGTGTGTGTGTGTGTGTGTGTGTGTGTGTGTGTGTGTGTGTGTCTGTGTGTGCACATATATATATATATATATATATATATATATATATATATATATATATATATATATATATATATATATATATATATATATATATATATATATATAGGGTCTATATTACATAATCAAAGAGACGCTTCTTCGAATATGTAATAATCGACACCAAAAGACCAAAATCCCAAAACCGCAAACGGCCACATCCATAATTTTTTTCCTAGGGAAAAATTCAGTTGGCCGTTCCTGAGGTTTACCCTTTTCTCCAATGTAGAGCAATCTCAGAGTTGGTATATTTAGTTGGGGGGGGTGTGGGGGGCACAGCCCCCCATGTCTGAGGGTGTGGGGGGCAAACCCCCCCACTTAAATTAGATTTGAAGTTTGTGTGCTGTGTTTATGGCCCCGCAAATCTTTTCCCTAGGAAAAAATTTGCGGGCGTGGCTGTTCGCGGTTTTGGGATTTTGGTCTTTTGGTATTGATTATTACGTATTTGAAGAAGTGTCTCTTCTATTACATAATATAGACCCATATATATATATATATATATATATATATATATATATATATATATAAATTTATTTATTTATTTATTTATTTCAGTTTGATAACTGGGAAGTCCAGCTGGGCCACGAGGAGACCGTTTTCAGTGGAGGCCCAGGGAGATAAGCTTCAGAAGCAATCACAATATTAACAACGATACAAAAGAGTTACATAGAAAACTATGAAATGAACAATTAATTTTACAGAGAAATACATCATACAATTATACAAAATATTAAGATTCCCAGAGTAAGCAATACAGTAGGTTCACAGGGAGATAGATATTACATATTCAACACATTTTAAATGAGAAATAGTTTAGAACACATATAACATTTTTTTTCCTGATTAGGTACTGTGGAGTGGTTGAAGGAATGGGTTTAAGCAGAAGGTGGAGAGGTAAATTCTTGGAGGGGGAGGTTAGGTGGGGGAGTAGCATGGGCAGATCCACTTAGTTGAGAGATAAGAGAATAAAAGAGACTTAAATTTGGTGGGGTCAGGAGTGTTGTGAGGTGTGGGGGGGTGTTCCATAGTTTAGAGATGGAGCAGGAAAGTAGGAGGTGACCAGAAGGACGGGAAGGTTTGTAGGTCTTTAGGAGGTTTTGGTTTTCTGATCAGAGTGAGAGGATGGGGATGTAAGAACTGAGGGCAGTAGAGAGAGAGGGGCAGCTAGTAGGTTTGTCTATGAGTTTGTGGGCATTAGTGAGTTTAAGTAGGGTCAGGTAGTTGGGAAATTTGAGCCACTGTTGAGAATGGAGAGAGTGGCAGTGGTGAGAGGAGCATTTTGAGTTAGTTCCAAATTTGCATATTTTATTATAGCATGATTTGAGTTTGGATTATAGACTTATTTGGAGGTTGTTTAAGAGGGGGGTGCAGTACATGAGAGAGGAAAGAAGGTAGGAGGAAGCTAGGGTTTTTCTAGTGGTGGGAGAGATGTAGTGGTTGTGCCTGTAAAGGAGTCCTAATTTCTGGTGTTTTTTTTAATGGAGGCTAGAATATGGCAGTCAAATTTTAGATGGTTCTCAATGATGATGCCAAGGAGCTTGGTGTTAGATACAATTTCGATTGGGTTGTTATTGCTGCTAAGTATTGAGATGGAGTTTTTCTCTGTTAGGGAGTTTCTGGAGGGGGAGAAGATCATTAGTTTGGTTTTATTTGCATTAAGGGCAAGGTGGTTGTTCTTCATCCAGAATTCTGTTTTGGAGAAGGCTGACTGAGTCTTTAGAAGTAGCTCGGACAAGCTGCAAGCAGAGCGGATGATTGTTGAGTCATCTGCATATTGGATAATTGAAGAGTCTGGGATGGCTTGGTTGAAATGATTATAAATATATTGAAGAGCAGTTGTCCTAGAACTGAACCTTGAGGGACCCTGGTGTGGGTGTGTTGAAAGGGGGAAGTTGAGGATTTCCATTGAATGGCTTGTTGATGTTCAGAGAGGTAGCTTGAGAACCATGCTAAGGTGGAGGAGGAGAAGTTAAGGGATAACAGCTGAGTTAATAGTAGAGCGTGAGAGATGGTATCGAAAGCTT
This sequence comes from Protopterus annectens, assembly GCF_019279795.1. Lineage (NCBI taxonomy): Eukaryota > Metazoa > Chordata > Ceratodontiformes > Protopteridae > Protopterus > Protopterus annectens. Next base: position 1,216,495,961 of record NC_056746.1, read on the forward strand.
TGGATAAGTAGAGAAACAGGGAGGATACAAGCTTGCCAAACTCGCGAGCTTTATTTATAGTTTCAAGAAAGGATAGCAGGGGTTATGGTACTGTGGCCAGGGCAAAAAATGTGTTGAGTGGGGGTTAGAAGGTTGTTTAGAGTAAGATGTGACATGAGTTGATAATATATACATTGCTCAATGATTTTTGAAAGAGGGGAAAGGATAGCTATAGGTCTGAAATTGGAGGTATCAGTGTTTTTTCCTCCTTTGTGCAGTGGGATGATGTAAGCATGGCACCAGATAGATGGGACATATGCTTCTTGTATGGATATGTTGATTATGATGGAAATGGGAAAGGCTATGCTGTCTGCAGATAGTTTTAAGAAGTTTGCTGGAAGATTGTCAGGTGCGTTTCAGCTGGGTTTGAGTTGGAGTAGAATTTTTTTTATAGTATGTGTGGGGATGGGTTGTAGGCTGAAAGGGGGGGAGGTAATTGAGTGGAGAGGGTGGAAGGTTTATTGGGGAGGAGGGGGAAAGAGAAGGACAGCTTGACAATGGAGTCTATGAAGAATGAGTTAAATTGAGTGGCAGTTTCCCGGTCTGTATTGTTTGAGTTAGGGCAGGGACTATCTCTGTTGCCTAGTTGGAGGGGGGATGAGACTGTGGGCCATAATGTTTTAGGGTTGTTTGAGTTGATGGTTTGAAGTTTGTGGAAGTATGATTTACGGTCTCTGGTTAGGAGTTTTTTTGCAGAGTTGGGAAGTTGCTTGAATTTGAGTAGGTGGTTGGGGTGTTTAGTTTTTTGATATAATTTCCAGGTTTTGTCTCTTTTGTAGCATAGCTAGTTTGATTTCCTTGGATAGCCAGGGGAGATTTTAGGTCTGATACATTTGGTTCTTATAGGGGCATGGTTGTTGAGAATCTTTGTGAAAGTTTCATTGAAGTAGGTAGTGGCACTGTCTAGGGGCAGGGATTTTAGTGGGACCAATCTGTGAGTCTTAAGGTTTCAGTGAAGGTTTGGGGGTTGAAGTAGGAGAGATTGTGTGTGTGACTTTGATACCACCCTCCAGGTTACAAAACATTCTAAATCACCTAATTATATATTAGTAAAAAGCAGCAAATGACACACTATACAGAACCACTTTCCCATAATATAATAATAACTGACTGACCCTCCAGGTATGACTCAGAAAAAAAAATTAGATTATAGTTTCTGCAAAAATATCCAGTAAACTAAAGACCTTAAGAGATTATTTGGCAGATATTTGGCATAGCAGTAGTTCCTACCATAAGCACAAAAACACAAAAACAAAGACATGGTGGTGTGCTTGGTGGTGAGTCGAGGTGAGCAGTTGTTGCTACAGCCAGATTGGTCCAGGGCAGTAACCAAAGAACTGATAAACGTAGCCATCAGTTAGAAAAAAAGGTAACAAAATGGGAAAACAGACTGATTTAAAAATGTCAGGACAAGGATATAAAAACAACTGAATTTGGTTGACACAGACACATACAGCTGTACACTTGCAATCTAGTATAAGGACAGCTGATTAGCAATTTCCTGTTAAAGAAAGGCAAACGGGAAAATGGCAGATGGACAAGATTTTATAAGCTGTGAATAATGCAGTAATACCTAAAAGCACCTACGGTGCCAGGACCATACCTTGTTAAATGATTTAAACAACAAAACAAAGTATTTTACTTACTGTGTATAAGCAATGCTTTTTTTTTTATTATACATCCATAGTTAGGTAAATATTGGTTTGCATTTATTTTTGGGTAAAAAGGTATACATACACTTACATATACACGACTACTGAGCCCAATAATATTTGCAAAGTTGCATACCTTTCTCCTGCTAGACATCTTTCATGTATGACCATGCCTGCTGAGTCGACCATATATAAACAGTTAGCTTACTCTAAGACAAGATCTTACAGATATGCCCTTAAATAATGCTGAGACATATTATTAAGTGAATGGCTCATGCAGAAGGGGGGTACAGGGAAAAAATGTGTAGGGTAGTGCAGTAAACACAGAAACTAAAAATTTAGAAGCACAAACTTTGCCACACAACTTGTAAACTGGTAATTTTGCCATTTTAGTAAAAGCAAAAAAAAAAACACAACATATAAGTAATCAGTATGCTTTCTTTTTTGCATGCATGTGCACAATATAATAAAGAAAATAGAGGGATGATTATCCAGTGAAAACCTATTAACAATCGCTTATTTTTTGATTATTATCTATTAAATTGCCTACCAAATGCTACCAAAGTAGCTATTTGTAAATGTATACAATACAAAACAAAAAATAAAAATCCCCCAATGCAGCTAATGCAATGAGGCCAAAAGCAGCAGCACTCAGGCTCACTTTATTTTTTTTAATGAAAAACTTTATTTTTTTTTTACATTTAGAGCCATTGTAAAACAATGCAAAATGCTTACTACAACAGCAGAAAAACAAAACTGGGTAAAACAAATTGCAATTTTTAAGACTGGGTAAAACAGGACAAAACAAAAACAATATTTAAACCATTTTAATTATAGAAGCTTTTGTTGAGAATACATGGGCAGAACCATGTCTCAACAGATGGTACAGTTAGTAAACAAAAAAATATTCCAAACATATGGATACATAAATTATATAATAAAATTTTGTGTCATATAAATAGCATAAATTTTATGCAAGGCAGCATAAACAAACAACAAGTTTAGCATTGCTGAGCATGAAAACAGTAACAAATGTAAAGGGTTTGATCCCTTAAAAGTAGTATTTGGAAGGGCATATTATATTGCCTCAGTAAAAGCTCTCATACTCAGGCTGGAGGCTGCTGACCAGTTCACTAGCTAATTAAATAATAAAACTACTATATATAAAAAATGTTTTGCAGTTTAACTCTCTTTTAAAAAAAAAGAACTTTAAAATAAAAAAAACTGATGACTACATACACAAGGGCAAAATGGCCAAGAAAGAAGAAGAAGAAAAAAAAAGAACTACAAGAACTATTGCATAATTATTTTAACTATGTATTTGTGTGTGACAATTTTGACAATTTTTTCTTTTGGCTGCACTCAACATAGTAGAAATAAACCTGCATATTTATTGCTTGAAGCTAATGCTGCAGTGTAATCAGAAATTTGACCTTGGCAGTTTGCAAACACAGTCTGGCTCTGTCTTTTCAGTAAAAGTATTTTTGCAAAAATAATAAAAATAATAAAGATGTTGTGTGTCCTGTTCCTCTTTCCTGCCTCCACCAGGAGAGTCCTTGTGTGTAGCGCAGCTATAGTAAAGAGGCTGGGCAGAAAGGCAATTAACAAAGAAAGACAAAGAAAGCAATTGATCTAATCATTGATCTCCTTGAATTGGCTACATCAGGAGGTCATCCTCGTGAGGTCTCAGGTGTTTGCAGGACAGGTGTTTGCAAGGGGAAAAAGACTTTTGAAAAAAAGACTTTTGAAAAACACCATGAATTACTGTTTTTATGAATTACTGTGATGTAAAGACCTCGTCACTGACCCACCCAGTATGAAGACAACAATAAAAATGATACCCTCTAAAACAGGTGTACTGTAAATAAAGATACAAACTCAAATTTTGGTTTTGTACTTTAATGTTTTTTTAATGCCGAATAGTTGAGTTCTCCTGCATTGTTTTTTTGATTGTGGCGTATTTTGTGAAACTTTGATGATTTTGTTTTTGAATAACTCATAAATTTATTTAACACTATGTAATGGTGCTGTTGCTGGATGGAGCTGGGGTGACGGTCGGCAAAGGCTGGAAGGTGATCGCTGAAGGGGTCTGGAAGGATTCCTGAGTCTGAGATATGGTGGGGATGGGATGTGAGTATCCAGTCGATGATGGTACCAGAGGCTCCATCATTATTGGGTCTGGTAGGGGAGTTTATAAGTTGGCTAAAATTGAAGAGATTGGTTGAGATGGAGTAGGTGAATTTATTGTGGCTCAGTTTATGTTAGTGTCACCTAGGATGTAGGTTTCATTTGTTATGTTGGAAGAAAACCAGGAGATGATATCTTCTAGTATTGGGATGTTGTTACCAGGGGAATATAAAAGGTAGCTAAGCATATGGATTTGGGTTATTTAGTTTTAGTAGAACAGTGATAATTTCAGTGTTACTAAAGTTGGGGATGGGATTGATGTAAGGGGTTATGGTATAGGTGGAGGAGGAGAGTATAGCTATACCTCCACCTTTTTTGGGGGGACTATCATTGCATATGATTTGGCAGCCAGGTGGAAGAATTTCATTGTTTTTTATGGAGGATTTTAGCCAGGCTTCAGAGATGGCAGTTATGTCAGGATGGTTATGGTGAAGCCAGACATGGAGGTTGGGGATTTTGTTTCTAGGGCTTTGAGCATTGAAGGTGACAAGACATATAGATTTGGGACTCTTAGTATGAGAGTGTGGGGAGTTGGGGGTAGATACTGGGGGTGTGGGTCCTGGGTTAGGGTAAATATCACCAGACAGAGATATGGTGATATTATGGAGGATATGTGTAAAGTGAGTTAATGTGATTGAGGAGATTGGGTGTAAGAATGGGGAAGAGTTGGTGGTGTGTGGGAGTGGAGGTGTGTGGTGAGTAGGGAAGATGGATAGTATTGTTTGTTTGAAAAGTACGGTTGGGCTGAGTGCGTAGAGTTCTGGTGTTATGTTGTTGAAGGGTGATGTCCAGGCAGGTTGTATTGTAAGTGTAGAGTGTATATGGGATGTATAGTGAGATTCTGGTATGTGAGTGTGGTAAGAGAGATAAAATAGTGAGGTAAGAATGATTGTTAGCAATAGGGGAGTGCATGGGGGAGTGGGCATAGTGTAGATGGTGGGTGGATGCAATGAGAGTAAGTTATGTGTGGTAGGAATGGTGAACTGTGAGTGGTGGATAGGGAAAAAGGGTGGGGTTGTGTTTTGAGATAAATGTGCAGGTAGTGGGGGGGCAGATGGGAATTGGGGGAGGGTAGGGGCGCATTGAGAGCATGCAGGGCTAATGGAGCGGGTTACACCCAAGCAGAGGTGAGTGAGAAACAATCAGTGAAAAGCTGATATTTAGTGGGGGTAATAGCTGGCCAGAATGCATGAGGGGAGCAGTTGTGGTGAGATTTGCTACTATGGCTCAAATAATTAAAGCTACTATTTTAGCTAAGTTAAAATAATTAGAGTTGCTGCTTTAGCTGACGTAAAATAATTAGAGCTAGTATTGGCTATAACTGGGTAATGAGGTATGCTTCCAAGAAGAATTAGAGGATGCAGGTAGGAATAAGAGAGTGAGATGGTCAATTGCAGCAGATTAAACAGCTGTATAACTGTATATGGAAGGAAAACTATCTGGAGAGTAGGTGGCTCTAGAGGACAAGTGCGTGGAGGTGAGATGAGGAGTGGGTGGAAAGATAGAGGTGGAACAGTTAGGGAGCATCGGGGGATTAGGACCCTGGAAGTGTGCACGCAATTGGGAAACGCTTTAACAGCAGGAAGTACAAATGTAGTTTATGCAGATAAGTTATAGGAGTATGACACACTAACTTACATGTGTTTCTGTTGAATAACTTGTGGAGCAGTGAATAAGATATTCAGTTAGGTTTTAGGTCTTGGTTGAAAGGAGTGGTTGTTTGGAGCTTTCCCTGACTGAGTAGGGCTTTCAGTGGATCAGCAGAAAAACGGCAGCAGCAGAACCACAGCAACACTGTTTTTATTTAGATAAAGTAAGCGCTTTCGTCGGTGTACTCCACCAACTTCATCAGACAAATGACATAACACGTAGTTGCAGTTTAAATACTTTCAAACTGCTATATCAATTACACAATTAAAACCATTTTTTTTTTAAATTAAAGAGATATTCCCATAAAAAACATTGTGCAACACAGAACGCCAAAGTGGGAATAAAAAACTACACTAGTACTGTAACATAGTTAAATATAAATGAGTTCTTTATATTAGCAGAACATTGCAAAGTCTTTATCATAAATAGAAACAAAAATATATATGGTTAAAAACAGAAAAATATATGGTTAAAAAACAGTCGACCAGTATGACAACAGTATTACCAAGACAAACTTTTTGTCCCTTCTCTGTATACCTATTTGTGTCCTAAAATTCTTCGTCCAAAAACTTTGATGCAAACCAACACCAAAAACCATATATCTGGTGCTAATCCACTATGTTTATGTTTAAATGAATTAAGTTGGAAGTTTATAGGCGTTGTTAGAGCCCAAACCCAATACTTTAAGAAGACTTGCACCATATATTGTGATTCTAATAATGCACCAGAAAATACACTAAAAAATACGAAGTGCATAATGTAAATTGTGCTATTAACGTAGTTGTGTTAATAATGTTATCAAATTAAACAAGCCATAGTTAGAATAGCCTTATCTATTTAGAGCCTTAAGTTTGAGAAGGCATTTAATAAAAATTTAATCATTAAGCCCTGGTGGCACATTTAAACATAAGCATAGTGGATTAACTAATGTAAAGAACTCATTTATATTTAACTATGTTACAGTACTAGTAATGTCATTTTTTATTCCCACTTTGGCGTTTTTGATGCAAAATGTTTTTTTCTGGGAATATCTCTTTAATTTAAAAAAAAAATGGTTTTAATTGTGTAATTGATATGGCAGTTTGAAAGTATTTAAACTGCAACTACATGTTATTTCATTTGTCTGATGAAGTTGGTGGAGTACACCGACGAAAGCGCTTACTTTATCTAAATAAAAACAGTGTTGCTGTGGTTCTGCTGCTGCCATTTTTCTGCTCTTTAACTGTTTTGGTTTCACAATTTGAGGAGTTTGTTTTGGTCTGCTTTGATGGCAAGCGTTGGTCTAACACAGTCGCAGGCTCTATTTTCAGGAGAGGATAATACCCTGAATACTTTCGATGCTGCCCAAGAGGCGAACGCCATGGGAAACTTAACCTTACTAGTCCAGGAGCTCATGAGGAAGGTTGATTCCCTGAGCCAATGGAATATGAGTGTAAATACAGCTGGTGCTTTCAGAATCAACAGTAACGTACCTACCCAGTCAGATTTGCATGAGTCTTCCGGTCCAGCAGTTGACAATCTCAACGGCCCGGTGGCAACAGCATTCAATGCGGGAAATAGCAACGGTGCTAATGGTACAGATGGCCAGCAGCAACTGGCTGCTATGCAGAGACTGTCACCAACTACTACACATAATCAAACTAGAAACGGACTTCTTCCCAACACTAATAATTTTTTAAGAGACATTGCCTTCTTTGGAAACAACCTGGGAGACACAATTGGAGCCAACAATTAATCTAACTCGGTAAGTGCAGAACTTAATTTATTTGACAAGTTGTACAAATGCCGCAAGCTCCAATTGGAGGTGTCTTACCTGCAGGAATGTATAAACAAGAAAGTTGTCCCTAAAAGACTTTGCCAATAGCAATATCCAGTAGGACATGTTAATAATTTCACTTTCCACAAGGAATTGATTGTATTATTTGACCAACAAGGTTTTGATTTTCTGGCTTTACTAATCCAGTACTATGGAGCACAGATTGTTGTTTTAAAATCTGAACTGGAACTATTAGAACACACTATCATTAACAACAATGACTTCGATAGATACAAGTATGACTACATTCGTATCTTTTCTAGCATCAAGGCTAATTTAAACAAAGTAATAGAAACAAAAAAGAAAAAGCTTGCAAGGGATATTCATGAATATGGGAGAGGCACTGCCTACCCTCCACCCCTTCCATTGTATAGCACTAACACTAATGAGGAGAGCTTTGGTTTAAGGGACTCCCTCGATAATGGGGCTGTAAGTTTTAGTCCAGAGCACACTAACAATGGTACCGCTACACCAGGGGTTTGCAGAAGTGAGCGAATTAGAAATAACCAGCAAGCTAATAATGGTGTACAACAGGACAATGCTGAGGGAGCCTATAACAATAATGGGCAGTCCAACTCCACGAACCAACAGGATTTTCACAACAACCGAGGGAACCAGCAGAGGCATAACCAAAGCAATTACAACAGGTCCCAAGGTCCACGCAGGAAGTGTCAAAACCGGAAAAGGAGGTAGACTATGATTTACCTGCAATTTTGACAAACAATGAGGATGACTTCAAGATCTACAATTTTAGCACCCTAAATATTAATGAAGAGATAGTTAATGTTTTTGCAAAGGGGCTGACATTTGTGCCTGATAGAAGGGCTGATTTGGTCAAAACCATTCTGGACCTGAGAATGTTTGTGTGTAAGCTTACTCTAACTGCACTTTTTGGTAACAACCCAGCACTTACAAGCACATTGAGAGTGTCTAGTCTATTCAACCCACCTATGCAAGCATCCTTAGCTATGTTTGAGAAAGTAAGTGAGATGGACAATAGAGCGTTACTTGCTAAGGAAGTTTCAAGATCTGCTCCAACAACTAACTGCTCCAAGAGCGAGTTGGAATACATTGACTTACTGAACTCTTGTAACATTCGAATTATGAAACCTGACAAGGGTGGGGATTTGGTTTTCATGGATCAGTTTGATTACATTGATAGAATGGAAGCTCATGTGACATCTGATGTATATGAAATGGTTAGTTTGAACGAGCTTAATACTGCATATAAGAGGGTGAATAATGTACTTAATGATCTATATCTTGATGGTAGCATTGACATAGACACCTTGCAGTATTTAATTATGCCAGCTCCCATTTTACCTACACTATCTGAGTCTCCCAAATTGCATAAAAATATCCACAACCCCCCTTTTAGACCCATAGTGGATGGGAGAGGCTCAGTCACATATGCATGTGCTAAGTTTATTGATTGCAAACTCAAACCTTACATCAAGTCTGAATCACAAATATGCCATG
>NC_056746.1:1216509783-1216592283 GCF_019279795.1 Protopterus annectens
CTGGCACCTGTGGGGAATGCTCAGTGGGAGGATAGCAGGTACACACACAGTATCCCCAGATGCAGCACTCTGCATCAAGCACAATTTCCCTTAAGAGTACACAAGGAACACAGACAGTCCGGGGCTGATTTCTCCCTCTTTCTCCAGATCCCCAGTAAGACTCCCCACTGGCACAGCTAGAGAGTTGAGACCTCAGCTGAGTGTCCAAGCCAGGACCTCCAGCACCCTCTCTGTCCAACCAGTGCTTAGTGTCCCTGCCCAAGTAGCTGACACACCCACTCTTGGAGATTTGATTTACACACACACACACACACACACACACACACACACACACACACACACACACACACACACACACACACACACACACACACACACACACATCTGGGAAAGGATGGCACAGGTCTACTAGCTATGCCCCCTTCTGCTGAGACAATAAGGTAGTTACCACCGCCAACAGACACTCCTGGCAGCTACCTTAAGGCCCTTACAAGATTACCCAATATACTGAGTGAAATTAATATTAATACAAATGGTAGTTTGACCAAGATCAAGGCTATTAGGAGTGGCCCACACAGTGTCACCAAATAAATATGCAAATACTCTCAAAACTTAAATATCTCTACAAAGATCAGCCACAATGAAAGGTTTAAATACATTTAGTAATAAATAATAAAAGAACAGGAAAATATTAAGTACATATTCACAGTGACATCAAGGTTCAAAATCACAAGAAATATTTAAAATAACATTGAAGGACAGACTCAGACAAATAAAGAAAAACAATATCTAAACTATAGCTTCACTATATTCCTGACTGAATCTAAGAGAATTACTATTCCCTACTTAATTAATAGAGCAAGACAGATGATGTGGTGAATGGTCCTTCTTGTTGTCAGGCCCAAGACAGAATACTTTTTATTTATTATTTATTTATTTTATTTTATTTTATTTTACATTTGTTGACTGGGAAAGTCCGACTGGACACATGTCCATTTTCAGCGGAGGCCCGGGGAGAAAAGCTCCAATAGTACATAGTAGGTTACAAAAAGTTCCAATAGTACATAGTAGGTTACAACAATGTTTGACAGCTAACATATTGTAGTTATGCACTAAATACCCAGGGAAGAAAAAAAGTTACATTAGTATGTACAATAACAATTATAAAGAGAAAAACAAAATCATATAGTTAGTTACACAGGTAAGAAAAAGTTACATTAGGATGTACAGTGAACAATTATTATGGGAGAGTAGATGGCTTGAGGCTAGGAGGATAGTAATTTCACGGAGGTTGAGGGGAGCTATGGGTTAGTCTGGATTAGAACGCCAGTGGGATTTGAAGTGGTGGGAGAGGCCATTTCTGAGGTTGATTCGGTGAGACTAGGTGGAAGAGAGTTCCATATTTTACCCACTGTGTTTGAAAACAGAGAGTCACCTCCTGAGTTACAGGATTTGATTGTCTGTGAGTAATCTGTGAGATGATCTTAGTCTATTTAGGTTGGTATAAATTATTCCAGACAGGCCGAGTGTTTTCAGGTTGAGAGAGTATTTTGTAAGCAATAATAAGTTGCTTCTGTAGAAGTAGATTTGGTAGTTCTATCCAACCTAGGTTCTGAAGATTAGTACAGTGATGGGTTTTGTAGGGCAGGCCTGTGGCAAATCTTGCAATATGATTATAACAACAAGAGAGTTTAGATAGATCCGATTTGTTGGTTTTTGTAAGTATGGGGAGGCATACAAGAGGGTAGAAAGGAGATGGGTGCGAGCAATGGCAACTTTAGCCGTGGGAGTCAGAAAGATTTTATTCTATAAAAGGACCCCAGTTTCTTATTAACAGTTTTGATAGTTTGGTTGATGTGCACATCAAATCTGAGTTTGTTGTCAATGGTAACCCCTAATAGCTTGGTATGAGGGTCGGGGTGATGGTGGTTCCATTGTTGGATTGTACACAAAAGGAAAAGTTGGTGTTTTATGGGTAGGATGGAAGAGTAGCATTTTCGTTTTTTTTAAGGATAAGTTGGCGTTCTGATAACCAATTCTCAACTGCAGTGAAACAGTCTTGAGTTTTGGATAATAGAATAGTTGGGGATCTATCTGAGCAAATTAAAGTCGAGTCATCAGCATATTGAATACATGTAGACTCTGGGATGACTTTGTTAAGATCATTAATAAAGATGGAAAATAGAAGAGGGCCAAGTATGGAACCTTGGGGACTCCTATGGTGTTGGGTATGAGGTCGAGAGCTTGCTTTGCCAGAGCACAGCTTGTTGCCTATCAGAAAGATAGGCATGAAACCAGTCTAGGGTTTTGTTATCTAGATAGAGAGTTTTTAGGGTTGCATGCAAGAGTTTGTGGTTGACCATATCAAAAGCTTTTGATAGGTCCAAGAAGAGGCTGAAGAAATTTTTTTGTCATTCCGGTTAAGATTGATAGTGTTTGTGAAAGAGAGGAAAGCGGTAGTAGTGCTATGTTTGGGCCTGAAGCCATGTTGGGAGTTGGTTAGCAGGTTTTCCTGAGTTAGGTAGTGGATGAGTTGTTTGTGAATACTTTTTTGCATGATTTTGCCAGTGGTGACAAAATGGCTATTGGTCTGTAGTTTGAGAGGTCAGTGGATGAGCCACCTTTATGGAGGGATGACATGGGAGATTTTCCATATGGAGGGAGTGGATTCAGTTATGGTCCGGTAATTAAGATTGAGATGGGATAGGCTATAACATTTTTGTAGAAAGTCTGCTGGAAGTAGGTAGAGTGGTTGGCTTTAGTTTCCTTAGTAAGGATCGGATGTATGCAGTAGGGACAGGTTGTAGGTTGAATAACTCTTCTGGGTGGGACTTGTGGTTAGGGAGCAGGGGCTACTTGTTGGTTGGCTAAGGATTTGATCACATCGTTGGCAGAAGTTATTAAAGGATGTGGCAATTTCATCTGGGTCTTTCATAGTTAGGATTGCTGGTGTGGGGTGGAGGACCTGCCTGGAGAAGTTTGTTTATTCCTGTCCAAAACTTTTGGGGGTTGTTTTGATGTTTATGTTGTAGTTGGAAATAGTAGTTCTTTTTGTCCATTAAGATAGATTTTTTGTGTCATTTCTTAGTTTTGGAAGTTGGTACGGTCTAGGGGTGTCTTGGTAGTACACCATTTATTCCATGCTTTGTTTCTAGCTTTGATTTTGGCTGTGGAGTCTTTTGATAGCCATGGTGCTATGAGAGCTTTTGTTTTGATTAACCATTTGGGGGCATGTGTGTCAAGTATGTTTAGAAATGTGGAGTTAAATTTTATTACAGCTTCTTCTAGTGGGAGGTGTTTTAGGATTGACCAGTTACAGGACTGCAGCTCATTTCGAATCTAGTGATGTCAAAATGTTTGGTGCTTCTAACAGTTCTGAGTACAGGGAGGTGGCAGCTACCACTTTTGCTTTTTACCATATAAGTAATGAGGTGATCACTGAGCTCATTAGTAATGGTCCCAGATTTATAAGTTCGGGTTTATGGTTAGTGAGTATCCAGTCTAGGATACTTTCTTTTTGTTGTTGGTGGTAATATTTTGTGAGAAGCATGGAGATTGATATTGGTTGGGTCTGTCTCTGACACACATTGATTCCAGTCAATGGACATCTCCCAGAATTATGGTTTCTTGTGGGAAGTTATTTGTCAGCCAACTTAGAGTGTTCTCAAGAGTGTCAGAGTTGTTCTTAGGTTAATACTTTTTCTTTATTTAGTTGTAGTTTTAGGGTTGTTAATTCTCGTTGGCTGAGTGGGGTGTAGGGTAACGTTGAGTGTGCTTTTGAAGAGCACAGCAGTACCACCACCTTTTTGAGGCGTCGGTCCTGTATATGTTGGCAGGATTTGGTCTCTGGTTTGAGCCAGAGGTAAGTTGCTAAAAGAGCATGTAGATTATGAATTTTATTATTTAGGCTTCTAATATTAAGGTGGCAAATAAGAAGGGAGTCAGGAGGTCTTGGAAACAAGGATGTTTTATTTGCACTGTCATTTGATGGAGGGCCTGGGTTTGGATGTATGTCTCCATCTATATTTATGTTTTTCTAAGATACATTATTAGCTTCATCAGTTTATGTAGTAGTTTATCTATGTTTTTGGACTTGGGGTAGATTATGTTTGGTTTATAGGAGTAGTGGAAGTGAGTAAGCGGTGTTTTGTTGATTAGGTAGTGAGTAGGGTGATTAGTGTTGATCAGAAATGTGGGAGTACTAGTTTGGTACTTTGGATGGGACAGGTATAGTGTGATAAGAATTGGTAGGGTGAGAGTTACAGTTTTTGGGCTGGTATAGTGATATGGGTGTTAAGGACTTCATACTGTTGCTTGATTGGTTATAAGATAGTTAGTGTAGGTGGTTTGGTATTGGTTGGGAGGCGGGGTGGGGAGTGAGGCAGTGTGATTTGTGAGCCTAGTGGACTTGGAGGGGCAGTGAAAGAGGTGGGCCAAGAGTTTTGAGTGGCTAGAGATAAAGGAGGGGTGTGGTTAGTTAAGTATAAATATAGGGGTACTGGGGGGCGGAGCGGGTTAATCCCACTCCACACAGAGCAAGTCCAGGTAATACACTAGTAGATGTTTTTCCTTGCTACAGGGCTCTACAAGTGAAGCATAATAGTAGCTGCACTTTTGCTTATAGTTTGGGACTAGCTCCTCTGTTTTACTCAGAATTCACACTAATTTTCCAAGTAAGTGAGGAGAAGATACTGTTGTTTTTACTGCTGTGTGTGAAACCCAGTTCAAGCTAGTTTGGATACTTTACAATGTAAAATACATTAGTTGCTTTCATTTTAGTAGGATATTGACCTTGTAGATGAAAGTGTTTGGTAGATAGTATAGTTCTGGGCTGTTGGTAGATAGTTTAGTTCTGAGCTGTTCTACACTTTAGGTATCGCTTTCTTCCTTAGCGCGATATTGAGAGGGAGGTCGGGGTAGATTACGGTCATCTGACTGCTAGTTCACATGCAAACGCCCATTCATGTAAGCTGGCAGGATTTAGCAACTACCTGTAAAAATACAAACACAAGGGCTTTTGTTCACATCTGTGGCAGTTGCTGGAAATCATAAAACAATTGCATACCTCCACGCTTCCTGAGTAGCAATTAGTTCACCCCAAATACAATACAGAAAGCTTCCTAGTACAAACTTTGTGTCTCTGGCTGCATTGAAATCTGTGAGATAGCATCTTTATAGCCTACTATTAAATACCAATTTGTAAGTGTATATGCGACTAAATAACAAAAAGTATATACCAAATATACGCTAAGAAGGACTGTAACTCACTGCAAATGCTTACTTTCAAAAATCACTTTTAATAGAAAACAAATAAAAATGAACTCCTGAGAGAAAGAGTTAGAATATATAGGAACATTATCTGTGGAAAGGGGTTACCCCAGATTTTTAATTGATGATGTCACTCAATATGTACTGAGAGAATGGGAGAAAAATACAAACCACTTCTTGGTATTGGGTTGGAGAAATACAGGGGAAAACATGAGAATGAGAAGAAAATTCATACCATAGGGCTTGTGTTGTGGAGTACAGTCCATATGCTGATGAGATAAAGAAAATGATGAGACAAAATTGAAATATTTTAAAAAGTGATGACTTGGTTTACAGTAAAGTGGGTACAGGGCCTATGTATGTTCACAAGACTGGGTCTAACCTTAAGAATAGGTTTGAGAGAGTGAAAGGCAGAACAAAGGATGACATTGGAGACAGGTACAACAACAATGTGGGCACTGTAAGGAGATTATAGAAGAGAAATGAATTACATTAGAGGATGCCAACCACACTAGAGTGAGTATAAAGAAAGGGAGTTATTTATCCAAACATGTTATATACTTGGCCAAGTGTATGGCATGTCTGAGTTATTATGTGGGGAAGACAGACAGACAATTGAGGAACAGGATATATGATCACACCTACTGCATAAGGAAAAATGATAAAAACAATGCTTTGTGTAAACACATACTTAAATATGATGCAAACCACATGTTTAAATTTGGGATTTTAGAACAGGTAAAGGTAGACTTAAGGGGAGGAAATGTTAAGGTCAAATTAGCAGAAAAAGTGGTAAAATGGCAACTCAGGCAAAACTAAAATTGAAACATCACAGCACATAATCTCTCACCTTCAACAAACAGTCAGTAAGAGACAAAGGGTCTCAATTCCAGTACACAAGACTACTCTGCAAACAGAAATGTTTTAGTGACTGGTAACTCTATATTGAGACATACAGAATCCCTATTCACTACCCTGGACAAAAATAGAGAGACAGTGAGTTTTCTTTCAGGAATCAGGATCTCAGGTATCTCAAGGGCCCTTAGGACCCTTGAACTACACATTTATAACTGTGCCATAGTAGATGTGCATGTAGGGTGAATGACTTTAGGTGAAAACATCTGAGGGAGACACAGAGACATACTGCAAATGCGGTCAAGACCCTGATAGGTTCACAGGTTCATAGGAAGTTACTAGGCTAATGGCTATATGGCCTTTACAAGCCTAGTCATGTTATAACCATGTTCTCTAATTGACCTTGGTTAGATGGTCATTATTTGCAGAGCAAGTCTATGATCAGCATCAACTTCCCCCGTCCATGAGGGACATAACTGCCACCCACAGGTAAATTTATGGTCTCCCATCCAATTTTCTATGTTGCACTTGAATAGGGTCATTGAGGAGCTATGCTTCAAGTGAATTGGGAGTTTATTCCAGAGGAATGACAATCTCTGAGAGATATATATGTCTCTCCAGCATGTTCTATTAATGTCACATGCTAGGCTGAGATCCCTGGAGCGAGTGATTCTTGTCCCATTTGATTTTCAGATGTGCAGCATTTCCATTAGAGCAGGGTCAGAGACTCCTCATAAGGCCAGGCACAAATAGCCTCTCAGCAGCCTGTAGACTACAGAGTATAGCGACATGGCCTTCAGTCTTTCCATGTAGTTCATGTTTTGGAGGCCCTGAATTTTCTTAGTGAGAAACCTCTGTGGTCTCTCCAGCTGCTGCAGGTGTCTGGTGAGGTACATGCAAAAGAGAGCACTGTACTCTATTAGTGGTCTAATGAGGGTCAACTACAGAGGAGTTATAACATCCTTAGTCTTGGATGTGATACCCTTACTTATGAGATGTGCAACATAGAAAGCTTTCCTTACCACTGTGGACACATAGTGATCGAAGTTTAGATTTCTATCAGCATGTTTTCTCAAATCTCACACCACTGAGTTTAAGCTTAGGGGGTGCTGTAAATATTGTAATTTGCAGGGAATTCCTCTTTGCCAAAGGGGATAATAATGCACTTTTTTTAATCTGGTTTTGGTCCGTGGCTTTGGCTCCAATCATTTGTCTGTGTTAGTCCCTTTTGTAATATGTTAACATCATTTTGGAACTCAATGATTGCTCCCATTTTGCAATCATCAGCGAATTTGGTAAGCCACAGGCCATCTAACTTTCACCTGGACTTCTGAGAAATAGATTCCAAACAGCAGACAGCCCAGCACAGATCCTTGTGGTACACCACTGGTAACTGGTCTACTGATAGAGGCGAAATTCCCAACTTTGACAGTATGTGTTCTGTTGGTGAGGCAGTTGACTACTCATATAGTGACATACGGGTTAATCTGCAGCTGGGAGAGTTTCTCAATGATACCCGAGTGGGGGATTGTGTCATAAGCCTTGGCTAAGTCAAGATTGGCAGTATGTACTGTTTTACCTTCATCCAGGGCTTTGGTGACATTCTGTAAGAAGTCCACCAGGTTCAATAAGCATGATCTACCCTTAATGAAGCCAAATTGAGTCAGGTCAAGAGTTTGAAGGTTGCCTATGTCCTTGTTGATAAGGTCCATAATGATTCTTTCCATGACCTTGCAGATAAGACTGGCTAGACCTATGGGTCTATAGTTTCCAGGGTTGGTTGATGGACCCTCTTTGTGCAAGGAGATTTCTGTTGCTGCTCTCCACTCTGCTAGAACAAACCCAGTGCTTAGGCTGAGGTTAAAGAGAGTGCCAAGTGGTTCCATTATGTCTTGCTTTAGATGTTT
Organism: Protopterus annectens; assembly: GCF_019279795.1. Taxonomy (NCBI): domain Eukaryota; kingdom Metazoa; phylum Chordata; order Ceratodontiformes; family Protopteridae; genus Protopterus; species Protopterus annectens. The sequence goes on from NC_056746.1 coordinate 1,216,517,814, forward strand.
AGTAAGTAGCCTGGGATGTTATCTGGTCCTACCTACAAAGGCTGTGTTTTTGGCCTTGGAGAGCATGAATATGACCTGCTCTTTGGAGATACTAGGTAGAGGACTGGTGTCAGTATGCTTTGAGGTATGACTGGTGGGGACAGGGGAAAGATGTTAGCACCAAATCTGTCAGATAGCCAGTTGGCAATTTTTTCAGATTCAGTATGAGAGGTACCATCCACTATAAGTTCAACACATAGTTGGGCATTCCCTGTTAGATTTTGGACCTAGCTAAAGAATGCCTTGTAATTATCCTTTGCTAAGGATGCTAATTTAGTGTCATAACTAGCTTTGAAGGACTTTACAAGATATCTGATTTGCTTGTTCAAGATGTGGAGGGTATTCTTCTTCTGCTGAGTAGGTTCCCTCTTGTTCTTAGACATCAGTTTCTTCCTTTTTGTTATATAACCTACTTATATGTGAGGTCCACCAGGGTGGCCTGTTTTTTTTGGGAGGACCTGGTTTTGATCAGGTCATGTACACCAGAGTCTGTATAGATATTTAGGTGGCTATACAGAGTATTTGTGCACTCCTCTAAATAGGAGTCATTGTTGGCTGTTTTATACCTCTTAACCTCTTAACACAAAAACCCTGGACAAAGCCTTACATAATGGGGAGACAAAGGCCCAAAAAATAGGGACACATTTTAAGTATTGTTCTTATAAACTTAGAAATTTGCTAGAATAACAGGATTTGTGTTAGCATGCATTTTCTGAAGGATATGAAGGCTGAAACTCAAAGGCATTTCAATATTTAGTGACTAATCCTTAGATCATGACAGTGATTTGTCAAAAAAACATAATTTTTATTAGGAACAGACCAAAAATAAGAGGCAAAAATCTGGACATTATTTGATAATCTGTAAAGTTGAGAGGTATACTATGATAATAGAGGGGGTTGAAACGTTTTAAACCATCACCTAGTGGGTTGCGGTTTGCTTTGGAGAAATCTTTCAGTTTTTTTTTTGTTCCTGTGGGGGTGTCAGGTCTGATCATTACTTTGAACAAGACAGATTTATGGTCTGTTCTTACCAGGGAGGGCAACACACAGGGGGTAGGATATCTGAGCCCCTTGTGGGGGAGAAGACTAGCTGTTCCAGGGCATTTGAATTGACAAAGTCCAGGAACTTCAGGGTGAGCATGTTTGTGCTTGTGTATGTCATCCAATCGATGGAAGGATAGCTGAAATCTCCCATGATCAAAGTGTTTGCTGTATAGTGAGTGACTCTAGTACATTCAGGTAGGCAGTGTGCTTCTCTTGGTTCATGGTGGGGGACCTGTAGCTAGCAGTGATGTGGTAGGGTGGTGTGCTTCTCTTGGTTCATGGTGGGGGACCTGTAGCTAGCAATGATGTGGTAGGTTGTTTACCTATAGTTAGTTGGATCTGGAGTAGCTCAAGAGAGTCATACTGTTTAACTAGTCTCAAGGTGTATTTGGATTTAATGGAGATAAATATACCTCCACCTTTGGTTCTTTCACACTCGTTTTGGGACTAAACGTGTGGAAGGCATTATAGTCTTGCACAGTTGGGGTGCTCTCTGCAGCCTTGAACAATGTCTTAGTGACTGCACAGACGTCGGCATCTTTCATGGTGAGGAGTGTTTCCAGGGAGTACAGTTTACTGTTTAGGCACCTAGCATTAAACAGCACAACTTTGAGCTGGCCTTGAGTGGATTTTTTTACGTCTGAAATTTTGTTGTTTTGACATAGCCTGAAAAAGGCATTATGGGGGAGGCAAGTGCCTTTGCCAGTATCTGAAAGCTTAGAGGAAACAAGTGAAGACAGTCTCTGGCAAAGTAATGTGGTCTGTCAACCATGTCTTCCAGGCTGACAGATGCTGGACCCCCATGGACTGACACCAGAAGCTAAGCCAATTGTTGAAGTCAATCATTTTTTGTCTATACTGTGGCATCATCCTGAGTGAAGATAGAATGCTGCTTAGGGCTAGGGACATACCTCTCTGGGGCAAATAATCTGAGAGTTCAGTTATGTCTCTCTTCATTCACCCCAACATGTGCTATGACAGAGTCATATTGGCAATTGTTGTTGAGTGACTTGAGTGCTTACATGATTTGATGGATCCTGGTACCTGACAGGCAGTTGACTGTGACCTTCTCCTTGTCCAGCCTGGTGAGGGGGATATCTGCGTGTCTCACTAAGGAGTCGCCTATGACCAGGAGATTTGGTTTTGAGGTGTTTTGCCTTACGGGCTTATTTGCTGAGACACGAGTGTGTGTGTGTGTGTGTGTGTGTGTGTGTGTGTGTGTGTGTGTGTGTGTGTGTGTGTGTGTGTGTGTGTGTGTGTGTGTGTGTGTGTGTGTGTGTGTGTGTGTTGTTATGTGTAGTGGGTTCTATGTACTATGTAGTGTGTGCAAGTGGTTTGCACTTGGGAGGTTTCTGATCTTTTAGTAGGCTTCTATTGAGTACCTCTGCGTATGTGGGTTTATATGTTTTTGACCTTGTTTTGTGTGAGAGGTGATGTGTGTGTGTGTGTGTGTGTGTGTGTGTGTGTGTGTGTGTGTGTGTGTGTGTGTGGTGACAACCTGTTTGATGTCTGGTTTGTTGTTACATGAGAGAATTTATTCCAAATTCATAGTGTAATTACATCTCTCACACATTGTATTTGTTTGTTTTAGGAATACATGGTTGTCAGTATACATGAGGCAATTACTATATTTCCTCAGGATGCCCATGTTAATCAGACTGGCTGGAGAAATGGTTGGAAACTGACCAGCCATTATGGCAGGTTTTTAATGTAACTGCTATTGAGGAGTGGGATAGTTTGACCAGATTTTGCTCTATGATTAATAAAGGAGCTTATTCTATTAAAGCTTAGGGATGAAAACTTCTCAGTGCACAACTGAGTTTCCTGCAATGCAACAGGGAAGCATGGGAGAGTTCATTAACAGATATCTATGAGAAAATTGCCTTTCAAGGTGTTTGCATCTATACAGGGCACCACTGAACCCCGTAGCATAGTGCGCAGCAATGCACAAATGCAAGGCTTAAATACAGGCAAAACTAAACACTTTTAAGATAAACTACCAATGAGAAAGCACACAATGAGCTTTCCTTCAGTAATCTCCAACTGAGATGAGGCTCAGATTACATACTTCTGCCACAAGGTTGCAGGCAGGGCCCTTCTAATGTAAGATGGCTGGAATAGTGCTCAAGTGTAATAATACAGTCTGGATTCAGCAGATCTTAATCTAGTCTATGCTGTGTACTAGTTACTTAAAGCAAGAAAACAGCTTTTTAAAGTGCAAAACAATACTGTAAAAATCAGCAGAATGATAAAATACAGTCAGCAAAGTACATAGGAACTTACACGGTACTTATTTTTTCAATTTTAACAGTAGATGCTAAGGTAAAAATCAGCAGAATGATAAAATACAGTCAGCAAAGTGCAAATGAAACTCACAAGGTACTTTTGTTTTCAATTTTAGCAGTAAAAGGTTTGAATTTCAGAAGAATCTCTCCAGACCTCTGGCAAAAGTTGCCAAACATTGAACAGCTCCAGTTAAAACAGCACAAACCTGTGCAAACATGGGGCTTAAATACAGGTGAAATTAAACACTTTTAGCTAAACTACTAATGAGAAAGCACACAATGAGCTCTCTTCCAGTAATTTCCAACTCAGATGAGACTCAGACTACACATTTCTGCTACAAGAGTAGAGGCAAGGCCTTATTAATGTAAGATGGCTGGTCTATTGCTCAAGTGTAACAATATCTCCAGATACTGCAGATCTGAATCTAGTCTATATTGTGTACTAGCTACTTAAGGCAACAGAATAGCTTTTTAAAATGCAGAAAAATGCAGTAAAAAAATCAGCAAAATGATAAAATTCAGTCAGCAAAATGCAACGAAAACTCAAAAGTACTTTTATTTTTTTTTTATTTTAGCAGTGGATACTTTGGATTTCAACAGAATCTCGCCAGACCTCTGGCAAAAGTCGCCAAATATTGAGCAGCTTTGGTTAGATTACCTGCACTGGTACTTCCCTCTAGATAAACTGGTAGCTCTTTGAGCAGCTGTGAGCAGTGGGAGCATTTCCTACAGAGGCTTTTAAACTGGAGAGGTTTGCTTATTTACAAGATACAGGGAACTGCATTTGCAGGATGACCTTTATACTAGCAGGATGAAAGACTTTTACACAGTTAATCCATCAGACCAATCAGATTAAAACACAATAAACTTTCCACCAGTAGTATCCAACTTGGATGGGTTGAATTCAGCTCTGTTCCCACGAGGCTGCAAAAGAACCCTCTTAATGTAAAACAAGCTGGTTCTATGCTCAAGTTCAGTTACAACAACAGAATTCCTGAAATATCAGGAATCCTTGGAAATAAATTAACTAACCCTGAGAAATGTTCAACAAAATACAAAAAAGTACACAATATAAGAGAACAACACAGAAAAACTTTTCAAAACTTAGAAATATTTTGGCAGACTCAGGATAACTTTGGCAAACTCCGAACAGCTTTTGCAGTACCAGAGGACGTTAGGAAATATTAGAATACTGTTAAAACAACCTAAGAGTAGTACAGTAAGAAACAAATGGCATTTCTTTAACATGTGCAGGCTGAAAAACAGTGATAAATTCAACAAAATCAATGAATACAGAGCAGAAGTGTTAAATAGCACTGAAACAGAATTAGTACAAACATACTTACATCAGCTATGTAGGTCTGTATGGTTTTAGAAACAATCGAGCTCTTGTAGTCACATGTGTCCAAGTCAGACACAGGCAAACTCTGAATAAATGATGCTGTCTGGACTCACCTCTTTACCTTGAATGATGCTTAAGTACAATGAAAAGATGACTTCCTTCAACAATTGACTCAAAATTAATGTAATTCTAGGAAAGTCCAGTATGTGTCAGTATGAAATGAGATGCTTGACAATCCTACTTGCTTTGCAAAAGATGTTCTGCACCTCTAGTTCAAAGGCTTTTACATACTGGTTAAAGCCATTGTTTCTTTACTGTTCTCTTAGTGTCTTTTTTGGGAAAGTTTTTTTCTAATGAACATTTCAAAATACCAATCATATCAACATCAAAACAGATCAAACTAAGGTGGCTTTAATCAATGCCAAATTTTTAAACAACAAGCTGCCATCACTGAGGCACAGTTGCATTTGAAAGGCATCTGTATATGTGTAACTAATGAAGCATGGGGTAAATACCCAGACAGTATTACCATCATGCCCAGGTTTAGTGCCTACAGTACCCTCAAACCCAGTGGCAACTATTTTGGCATATTCCTATATATCAGAGTTCATATCACCTCTAGATAGATTCCCAGAGATCCATATTGAACTTACTAAACTCCAAATCACACTGAACAAAATCAGTTATCAGATTAACACCTATCACACGGCCCCATCCATAACCCCATAAGTCAAAGTCATGCTCATAAACATCATGGATGAACTTTCCATAAATAAGAACTTCATCATTCTGAGATAACCTGACTAGACTACCCAGAACACCAACATAGGATCAAACCAGAAGTTCTTAGACCTAATAAATAAAAATACAGTGGATTAGATTGTTACTAGCTCAAGCAGAGGACAACATATTATTGGCTTGCTACTTACCAATGTAACATCATCAGGCACAACTCCCCTAGTAACTCTCTTTCTGATTATGTCAGACTATAAGCCAGCAACTTTTAACCTTTTCTCTGAAACTATCTAAACCCCTGAATCCAATGTATTAGAATTTAAAAACTCCAAGTACACAAATATCAAATTCTACAATTAAGTCTCAAAATTCAATTATATCAATATTACCTCAGCAGATAGATTCACAAAGGAGTTTTATACCCACATAAATAAATGTTTACAATTGGCAGTCCCATGCAAATCCAAATATAATGAGAAATTGAAAAGAAAACCATTCTGGCAGTCCAACAACAAAAATAAACTCTATAATAAAAAGGAAAAAATAATTTGAATATACAGCAGATCAAAGGACCTTCCCCTGTTAAGGAAAATACTAGGAATTTGATTAAAAATTTTAAAAATACTTTTAGATTTAATAATGCAGCCTATGAAAACAGGTTGGCATCTGAAGCTAAGGACAATTATAAATCCTTCTTTAGTTATGTTAGAAAGCTAAGAAACAACATTCAGCAATGTACAAAAAACAAACTAAACAACAAAACCTACTCAGACCTGGTGAACATTGCCAATATCCTAGCAAATAAATTTAGTGCCAGTTTCTCCTCCGAGATGGCTATCGAAAGTTGTATAATCACCATAGCTCTCAAACCCCTGTCATCACTGAAGAACATGTCCCGAAAGTGCAGTACAAGATTGAGAACATTTCCTCCCTGGGATCAGACAACATAGGTGACTGTTTGATAAAAAATACAAAGCATGCCATAGCAGAACCACTTCATAAGCTATTTACCCTGAGCCTGTATAAAGGTTCACTAAGTTTGGAGTATAACACTGTGATGCCACTCTATAAAGGTGGTCCTACTACTCCATAAACTATAGCCCCATTAGCCTGATGACTTTCATTTGTAAAGACATGGAACACTTTTATTTATTTATTGGCATTTGTTTACTGGGAAAGTTTGAATGAGCATTGTTCTTTTTCAGTGAAGGCCTAGGGAGAAAAGCTCAATTAACATTATAACAGACATTATAACAGACCTGATTAACACCAACATTTAAAAAAAAATCTCATTATGCTAGATCCACAGCAATTTGACTGTGTAAAACGTAGATCCTATCTATTGAAACTGGTTAAATTCATTGAGAATGTAGGTACATAGGTCAATGCTAGGCTGTTGATCCAGAGGACTATTAGTAGCCCAGCCACAGTATCCCAGAACTATGTACCCATTGACAACACTAATTTATACCTAATTTTCTCCTCTTTCAATGGGGGCGAGGGGGCAGATCCAGGGTTTATTTATGACTTCCCATCCATTCTTCTAGTTTACATTTAAAGATGATCAGAGAACTACTTTGTCTAAATCCACAGGAAGCATATTCCATAAAAAAAGAGATTCTGTCAATATAGCTATGCTGCCATCTGGTTCTATTTATGTTTTAGTGAAGTTAAGATCTCTTGAGCAGATGTTGAGGGTGTTATTAGTTTTGCAGATGAGCAGCAGGGTACAGGACTGGCTCCTTTGAGAATTTGTAGACTAGGCAGAGGTAAACTTTCAAATGACTGTAGTCAACAGAAAAGGGAGAGGGAGAGTGATTTTAGGTGGTTTGGGTAGCTTGAGGAAGACAGGCTTTTGATTATCTTCATGAGGAAATTCTGCAGTTTCTCAAGCAGGGTCATATAGTTAGACAAGGCCATGTGAAGGGGTCATTGTACTCTATTATGAGCCTGATGTTAGGGGAATAGGAAGTGATGATAATTTCTGCAGATTGGGAAGAAATACCACTGGTAAAACATGCTGATCAAAAGATAGTTCATTGTTAACCAAAGTTCCCAGGTTCCTAATGGCTGGCTCAACTTTCAAAGGTCTGTCACCTATGTGGTAGGTGGACTGGTGCCCAGTTTTGCCTAAAGACACAACACTGCATTTCTTGGCATTTAGTTTTAGGCTGTGATCCACATACTGTATCACTTATTGGTGCATATTAACCCTTCCTGAAGAATTTATCAATTGGATGGGAAGTTAATGACAGCTCCAAATCTGCAGTCATCGGCAAACCTGGTCAGCCACAAGTCCATGATGTCAGCCTTGACATGAGAGAATTAAATACCAAGAAAAGTGGTCTTAGACTGATCCAGTGTGGCACACCACTGCTAACTACTCTTTTTGAAAAGAATATAACTCCTATATGAATATAGTGGGTTCTGGCAGTCAGCCAGTTTGCTATCCAATGGGTCACTTAGGGGTTTAGATTTAGTTTGATTAGCTTGTTGATAATACCAGAATGTGGAATAGTATCAGTGGCCAGGTTCAGGCAGCATGAACTGATCTGCCAGAGTCTAAAGCATCACTGCCATGTTAAAAGAAGAACACCAGGTTCAGGAGGCATGATCTGCTTTTAACAAACTCAGTCGTGGCGTTGATAATACCAGAATGTGGAATAGTATCAGTGGCCAGGTTCAGGCAGCATGAACTGATCCGCCAGAGTCTAAAGCATCACTGCTATGTTAAAAGAAGAACACCAGGTTCAGGAGGCATGATCTGATTTTAACAAACTCAGTCGTGGCATTGATAATACCAGAATGTGGAATAGTATCAGTGGCCAGGTTCAGGCAGCATGAACTGATCTGCCAGAGTCTAAAGCATCACTGCTATGTTAAAAGAAGAACACCAGGTTCGGGAGGCGTGATCTGCTTTTAACAAACTCAGTCGTGGCGTTGATAATACCAGAATGTGGAATAGTATCAGTGGCCAGGTTCAGGCAGCATGAACTGATCCGCCAGAGTCTAAAGCATCACTGCCATGTTAAAAGAAGAACACCAGGTTTGGGAGGCATGATCTGCTTTTAACAAACTCAGTCATGGTTGTATCTAGGGCTTCTAGACTAACGATGTGTATGTTAATAAATTCCATAATGACACATTTTATTGTTTTGCAGATGAGAGTGGTGAGGCTTATAGGTCTGTAGTTTCCTGGATACATAGCAAATCCCACCTTATGGAGTGGGATGATTACTTCAGTTCTTTATTCCTCTTGCACAAATCCAGTGGAGAAGCTGAGGTTGAGTAGGCTTAAAAGCAAGTCTACCAAACATTAACTAGTGCTTATAAGAAGGCAACCTAGCATATTATTAGGACCCATGGAGCATGTGCTTTTTGGGCTTGGAGAGAACATTCAGGACCTGCTTAGATGTGATCAGTGGGCTGGAGTCAGTGTGCTAATAAGTTGGGGAAATTTATAAGGAGATAGTGGAGTAAAGTTAGGGCTGAATTTGTCTACTAATATGTTGGCTATGTCCTCAGGAATTAGTAAGTGTTGTTGTTATGTATTATTATTATTGTAAGTATTGCTTAACATTACCGCTGATGTTTCTGACACAGATGAAGACATCTTTGTGTTTGTCCTTAACAGAGACAGCAATTATCAATACATACTTAATTTTGATGGTTTTGATTTTGTTTTTGAGTTTTTTGTTTATTTTTTTGAGTTAGTCTTTCAATGATGGGGAATTACGATTGCTTTTACAGACTATGATTTTCATCCTCTTATTGTATACTTTGTTTACAATAGAGTTCCATCTTAGGAGTTTATTCCTGAAATTTGTAATGTATATACATATTATGAGGACAGATACCTCAATGCATGCTTTGAGGTGAGCATAGAAAGTACCCAAACAATATGTTAGCATAACACAAGCTGTTGACAACAGCCACACTGCACATACAATGCACCTTGCATTGGCCAAGGCATTTAACACCATCTGCATGCTAAAATAATTTGAAACAGAGGTAATCCAGACAGCTTGAGTCAGGTCTGGTATCCCACCTGTGACCCAGAGTATGACAGGACTAACAAGAAACAGAGGACAAAGGATTAGTCTAGATAAAATGACTTTATTTAGTGGCTCTAGGAGACTCTCTCTCTTTTCTATCTCTCTCTCTTTTATATCCTGCCTGTGGGAGGAATAAAGATGCTTTGTTGAAGTTTCAAGTAGTTTCTTCATTTAAGTAAGTAGATGGATGCGTGTGCTAGAAGGGTTCATGACATGTATGAGAAGGAGACAAAGTATCTGTAATGAATAGACTGAAGGCTAAAGTGACAGATAAAACAGTATTCAGCATGTTAATGAAAGATCTGAGAGCACAAGAATTGGCATTATGAGTCTGCAAGATGTTTGGAGTTATAATTATAATGCAAACCAACAAAACTCACCAAGGTCTGGATAAACATCCTCGGATGCAAAAATATATAAAATAGGCAAACCAAAAATACATGAGGGCAGAGACAAAGCCAAGATGAATAAAATCAAAACAGTTTATTCAAAGATGATCACTTTTTCACCAACCAGGGAACTTCTTCAGATCAATAAAAACAATTAAAACAGTTATATTTAAATAGTACTGGATAAAATGCATGAGAGCTCATCCACTGATCCAGTCTAACTGTTTTAATTCAATTTTACTGATCTGAAGAAGTTCCCTGGTTAACGCAAAAGTGCTCATCTTTAAACTGTTTTTATTTTATTAGTTTCTGCTTTGTCTCTGTCCTCATATGCTTTTCAGTTTGCTTATTTTTTATATTTTTGCATCCGAGGACATTTATCTGGACCTTGGTGAGTTTTGTTGGATTGTATTGTTGTTTTTCACCAGTGGGTGGAATATGGCTGATGAGTTTAATATTGAATTGGATTATGAACCGAATGCTGTAAATAGTTTGGAAACTACTGGAGCAGTGTGAACGTTTCACACAACTTTTATTGGTGGAAGGCAACCCTTTGCTACTTCAAGACCTTTTTGAGAAAGAAGATGATACAGGCAATGATGCTGCTGATACTGAAACTTTTCTTAACATTATGAGAGAACTACTAGATAATTTGTTTAAGCTAAAACATTTACAGTATCAACAGTTAAACTCTGAAGCATGCATTCATTACAATGTGGTACTAAGGGGGTTAAGAGTCACCAAGTTGCCAACTTATGGTAACTCATACCCCGAACTTTCAACAAAGTGGCAGAAACTGAATTTAGATACTAACTTCAGTTACAAAAGCTACTTATTGAATGTTTTAAACCCAGTGAAGGTACACGTTTGTAGGAAATTAATGCACTGTTTCAAAAACTGCAAGATAAGTTCTCCTTCTCAGTTTTTCGCGCAGCCTTTGACCAACTTATTAATAGTGTCACTCTGTATGAGAATAAATTATTGATACAGAAACATAAAAAAAATGAGCAGAGATATATCTGATTTTCAGTCCAGTAATGCCTTTTCTTGGCCGAGGCTTAATTCATCCATTAAGAAGGTACAATAATAACAGGCGAATAAAGACATTGCACCTCCTGCTACCAATTCTTAGCAATTCTGTTTGCACTGTTACTTCTACCAGGTTACCAGGTGATACTGGCAACAATGCTTTATATCTAGGAGATGATGTATGCAGGAAAACTGGCATGGCAAATAAGACCAACTTTCAGCCGTTTTTCCAAGTCTACCTCTACCCATCAGAGACACCTCCACTATGAGATGTTTTCAAAGTCAGGGAGGAAATCTAGAAACTCATGATGGAGAAGTTGATAGAGATGAACATAAAACATATGTGGAATCCACCAAAATGTCTTTGATTTGGAATATCTCTTCTGTACTGTTAACCACTGAACAAGTGTCTTTACGAGAAAAAGGACCTTCTTTTATTCCTGCAGTGCCTGTAAACTACTGTGACATTGTTTTAGATCTCAGATGTTTTATTAGTAATGTTATGCTCAAGAGTATGTCTCCTACTAATGCAGGGATGAGTATTTTTAAAATACCTAGTACTTGTATGCCTTCATTACTTCCGTTATTAGAAGCATTCTCTAAGGTCTGTGAATCTGAATTGTTTTCAGTCTTAGACCCTACTAGAGGGAAGCTGAACTATAGGGAATTTCATAATCTTACCTCTGGTGAATGTAAAGCTATGAAAGGGTTACAAGAGTATGGATCATTTGGTTATATGACCCACTGATAAAGGGGGAGCTATCGCCCTTATGGATAGGGATAGTTACATTAAAAGCATGTTTTTACTAGAGTCTACTTATTCCCCTTTGTCCAAGAAAGAAGTTGATAACATTATTAAAAGGCTCTACAATGATTTGCATGATTCCTTTATCAAAAGATATATTACTAAGGAGCTGTATGAATATCTGATTGTTGAACATCCCATTGTACAGACTTCCTAAAGTACATAAACATCCCTATCAACCACCTATGATGCCAATAGTTTCTGGAAGAGGTTGGCTTACTGAGCCTTAATCCATATATGTAGAGAAGTTGCTTAGACTGGTATTAAGTTAAGTACAAACCGTACTCCAAGATACCAAACGATTTCTTCAGACTTTTTATGAGTCTATCAATAGTATATCCATTAATTATGAGGTATTGATGGTGATGTTAGACATCCGGTCACTTTTCACATTTATACTCAATAAAATAGGGCTTGAATTTATTAGGATGTTATTGCACAGCCATAGTGATTATGATCTTAGTTCAATCAATTTGATTTTTGTTTTATAGAACTTATTTTAGTTATACCCAGTAAAGTAGGGCTTGAATTTATTAGCCTGTTTTTGCACACCCATAGTGATTATGATCTGAGTAAGATCAATTTGATTTTTTTTTATAGAACTTATTTTGACCAACAATGTATTTTTATTTGCTGATAAATATTTACAGAGATTGGGTGTAGCTGTGGTCACTTCTTGTGCCAACAACTATGCCAGTAAAGTTCTAGCACATTGGGAAACTACTTTAGTGATGCAGGGTAATTGTTTCTCCAAACACATCAAACACTATAGAAGATTTGTAGATGATGCGCTTCTTTTATGGACAAGGACTAGTTTAGAGTTACAGGAATGTGTCACCTTTTTGAATAACTCCACGTCCTTTCTTTTCTTCACCATGACTTTTTCCCATACTTCTATAGAATTTTTAGATGTACAGATTTGTTGGACCACCACTGGTGGCTTCACTTCAAGTTTGTTCAGGAAGCGATGTAAAATAAATCACATTCTCTACAGGAACAACATGCATCCTGGATATGTCTACTGTAATATTATGAAGGGACAAGGTATTAGGATTTCTAGGCTGGACTGTGACAACACAACGTTTAAGAAGGATTTATCTGGATTTGGGTTTGAGTTGTGGCATAGAAGTTATTAGAAACATGAGGTAAACATGAATTTGATTCCTGAAAACTATGATAGGTCTGGGCGAGCTAAGCCTTATTTTTCTAATTATGTTTTACCCTCAAAGCCTAAGCATCTTTTAGATAAATCTTTTAGATTAGGAATCCCATTGCTGTACTATTCTAATATCAAGACTGTGTGTGAAGTATTCAGGAGGAATTGGTCCATCTTGCAAGCTGATGATAACATCAGAGAAATAGTAGGTACAGAACCAAAGTTCTGTTTTAAGAACAGGAAATCTTTGAAAAGATTGCTATGCTACAATAACGATTTCTCTTCAACCAAACAGGTAGTTTCACACTGTACTGGTACACACCCTTGTAAGGCATGCAGTGCCTGTGTTTATATTGATAGTAATGGGTATTTTTTGTACAGCCATCCACTGGTAAGAAGTGTATTTTTCCCTGCTACTCTGATTGTTCTAGTAGAAATTTGGCTTATTTAACTAGGTGCAAAGTATGCCCTTCATTTTATATAGGAAAGATGAACCATTCCTTGAGGGAACGGGTTCATGAACATATTTATGATATCCGTGTATGTAGTGATAAGTATGCCCTAGCTAAACATGTGATCTTGAATGGCCCTAATCATTCATTTATATTCCTCATGTTAGAACTACTAGGTAAAAGTTTACGTTTAGGTGATCCTATTAATTTAACTGAAAGGAATTAATTAAAATGGACTTTAAGATGTCAAACAGATTGAGGCTTTGGCTTGAATGAAGCAGTATCTTTAAAACCCCACCTACAGTCATAGTCTCTTCTTAGATGAATGGTTGGCCATAGAATGCCTTATCCACTAGGGTTATGAAGCAATGTTTTGATTGATATCATTGGTTGATATACTGAGTTTGTCCATTGAGTGCCTAATCACACCCCTATCTTAGATGAGTGGATGGACCATGTTGTGTTCTATCCATTAGGAGGTGTGGGATTATGCTTGATTGATACCATTGGCTAATATATCTTCTACCATCATTAGTTGATAGATTGAGTTTGTTTTACCGAGTGCCTAGTCATGCCCCTGTATGTTATGAATAGATGGACTATGTTGAGTTGTATACATTAGGAGTTATGAGCCTAAGCTTGATTGATTCTATTGGGTGATATATTTTTTATCTAGCGTGCTTTTTTGAGCTTATCATCATGCCCCTTTTGTAGATTAATGGATGAGTTCTGGTGTATTTTATCCATTTGGAGTGATGAGATAGGAATTGATAAATCTTATTAGTTGTTATAATTTTAGGCAGGCCATGTGACAATTATGCAATATTTTGAATGAATGTTTTTATTCTTTGTTATAGTATTTAAATATAACTGTTTTAACTCAATTTTATTGGTCTGAAGAAGTGCTCTGGTTGGGGTGAAAGTGCTCATCTTTGAATAAACTGTTTTGATTTTATTCATCTCGGCTTTGTCTCTGCCTTCATGTGCTTTTCAGTTTGCTAATTTTATAGTTATAAAGCCTGAGATAAGCGAGCATATACAGTAATGTGCCAGAGGTGTAGCAGATAAAATATAGCAGGGTACCTGGGTGCTAGAGTTTGTGAAATGGCGAGAGGGATAGTAGGAGTTTATGACAATAAGTAGTGCACTGACATCATTTCCATCCTAATAGGAGGAGGTGAAAACATGGGTAAAAGAAATATCCCAGTCTAAATTTTGCAAGTCTGTAAATCTACTGTGCTTCCCTCAATTAAAAAGTAGAAGCTTTAGAGAGAAGAAGAGGATAGCATACTTAATCAGCTATAAAGATTGTGACAGGAAATGAACTGAGAGTGCAGCCTACCTGCCACCTAGGCTAAGACATAAAGTGAACTGAAAGTGCAGCCTGCCACCTAGGCTAAGATTTAAAGTGAACTGAAAGTGCAATCTGCCACCTAGGCTAAGAGTTAAAGTGAACTGAAAGTGTAGCCTGCCACCTAGGCTAAGTGTTAAAGTGAACTGAAAGTGTAGCCTGCTACTTAGGCAAAGAATTAAAATGACCAGATGAGAATCATATGGTATCCATAATACCTGTGTAACATTCAATCAGTTTTGTGCAGTATTGTAATACAGGATTTATAAATTAGTAAATGCATCAAAGCCATATCAATTTCTGCAAAAGAAAGCAATGACCAGGGCCGGCCTTTGGTCAGCTGGTGCCCTAGGTAAAAGGTCTCAACAGTGCATCCCCAACACCACTCGGTGCCCCCATCCTGGTCTATCTATATACACCATCCAGATTACTGGAAAAGTGCCTCTGCTAGAGAGGCACCCTAGGCAGCTGCCTAACACGTATGAAGAGAAAGTCATGGTCAGTTGCTTAAAAGGGGCCAGGATCTGCCACATTATACACACACTCAGGTCATAGGACCACAAGTCCCAGTAGGACTCAGTCATAGTCCATGTGGGTGTAAATTACCTGAGACGTACCTCACTAGACTATATAAAGAGAAACATCATGGAGCTCTCAGAATATGTGTCCCAGGCTGGTATGAGCCTAGCAATGAGCAGCATTTTAACTTCTCCAAGGATGATGTCACAATACAAACAGAAGATGACTGGCTTTAATAAGTGGCTTAGTTTCTGGTGTCATTCTAAAGGTTTGCAATATTTGTCAGCATGGAAGGAGATGGTCAGCAAACCACATTGCTTTGCCAGGAATGGTCTGCACCTCTCCCCTCCTAGGCTTTCAAATTTTGACTGAAACATTGTCCTCCCTCATACATAGGGAATGCCAAACTGAAAGTACTTCCAACATAGCAAATCAAGACCAAGAAAATCTAAAAGGGTTGCTGCTTCATGCTAGGCGTCTAAACAAAACACTCCACTCCCTACGAGCTCTCCTCACCCTAAAAAATGCTGACATCTGGGCAGTCACTGAGACATGGTTTAGAGCCACAGAGATCACACTGGAAGTGCAAGGCTATAATATATTCCACACATTTAGACCCACTACTATACAGACAAGGACAAAAGTTGGAGGTGTCTCAGTCTACATCAAAAATAAATATTCCTCAAGGCTGTTCAAACAGAACAATGCACTTGAGCTTCTCCATGTTTACATCACCATAGGCAAAATCCCATACAACTTACTTGCAAGTTATAGGTCCCCCTTGGTGACACAGGAAACCCATAACATGTATTTAAACTTATTGGAAACACTCACCATCCAACCTAATACCATGTTCATGGGTGACCTTAATTACCCCGCTATTAACTGGGAATCATGTACAACACCAGACATACAGGCACAGAGATTCCTGGATTTTATAAGCTCAAACTCCATGGACTAGATTGTCAATACACCAACTAGGGGTGCAAACATATTGAATCTGGTCCTCACTGATATGGGAGAGTGCTGCACACCCCCTAGTGTAATGTATTTTCTGGTAAGGTCAGACCACAAAATGGTCTCATTTGAAGTAAAAATAAAACCTGGAACTACAGCTAACCCTGGATTATTCAAAAACTACTCTAAGGCTAACACTCACTACCCAACCCAATACCATTTCCATGGGTGACTTTAATTACCCCTTTATTAACTGGGAATCATGTACAACACCAAACATACAGGCATATATATTCCTGGATTTTGTAAACACAAACTTCATGGACTAGATTGCCAATACACCAACCCAGGGGTGCAAGCATACTGGATCTGGTCTTCACTAATAAGGGAGAATGCTGCACACACCCTAGTATAATGTCTTCTCTGGTAAGGTCAGACCACAAAAATAGTCTCCTTTGAAGTAAAAATAATACCTGGAACCACAGCCAACTCTTGATTATTCATAAACTACTCTAAGGCTAACTTCCTACTATTAAGTGATAACCTGGCAAAATTTCAAGCCCCCATAAACTCTGTGAATACTGTTGCTTAGAAGGAACTGTTCTCAGAAACCCTATATAAGCATCTTAATAGCTGCATAGAAACAGCTGTACCCACCAGGAAGAAGTACAGAACTAACTCAAAAACAAGCCATGCTGGTGAAATCACAATATCAATAGGCTGTCCAACAGAAGGAAGAAAATTTGGCAAAAATTAGGATGTGCATCCCCCAGCAGGATAAAAGCACTTGTTACTTGGCACCCCAGCCGAGAATTGTACCGAATAAATAAAGTTTACCAAAGCCAAATCTGAGGTAAAATTGGCCTCTAAGGCCAAGTACAACAAGGCATTGTTTAGCTATGTCCGCAGCCTCAAAGGCAATAGAAATTTTGTGCAGAGCTTATTGTTAATGGAGCCAGATATACTGAGCCAGACAATATAACAAACCTACTGGCTGACAAATTTAGCTCCACCTTTGCCCCTCTTTTCCCTCAACCTTCCATCAGGAAATAACATCAAATATCACTCACTCTGCTATCACTAGGCAACAGGTCCTTAATGTTGTCTCTAAGGCCAAGAACACTGCATTATTGGGCCCAGACAATATCTCAGGATGATTTCTAAATAGCATGAAACATGAACTATCAGGCCATCTGGACTTGCTATTTAATTGTAGCCTGCAAACAGGCTTTGCCATGAATGGAGAACAGCAACATTCATCCCTGTGCACAAAGGTGGGCCATCTACAGGCCATGGAAACTACAGATCCATAAGTCTCACTAGGCTCATATGCAAAACCATGGAAAAACTGTCATGGAAATGGTCAATAATGAGATAGGAAATGTTAGGACACTAGGCCCAACTGAATTTAGTTTTGTCAATAGCAGATCATGCCTAGTCAAACTGGTGGACTTCTTTGAGAAGGTCACCACAGCAATGGATGAGGGAAAAAATGGTTCACACTGCCTACCTTGACCTGGCCAAAGTATTTGACACCATACCCACCTGGGCATTATTGACAAACTCAAGAGGTTAGGTATAAACCCCTATATCACCACATGTCTCAGAAACAGGACCCAGGAAGATAGAATTGGGGAGTCTGCGTCTACAAAGAGGCTAGTAACAAGCAGAGTCCCTCAGAGATCGGTCCTGGTACTGCTGCTTTCCAGCATTTACCTCTCTGAAGTCAAGGTCAATGTCAATGGCCACTGGATGATTAAATTTGCAGATGATTGCAAACTAGGAGCTGTCATAGAATCCCCCTCTGACACAAATGCTCTCCAGGAAGAGCTGACACAGACAAATAACTGGTGTCAGAGTCATGGTCTAAAATTAAATGCCAAGAAATGCATAATAATATTCCTTCAGGAAGTCATCCATCCTGGTAACTATCATATGACAACACACCCCTAAGAGATGATCCAGTAGTCAGGGACTTGGAGACACATATAGACAGTAATCTATCATTTGACCATCACATGTCTACAGTAGTGAGGAGATTATTCCATGTTGGGCAAATTATAAACAAAGGTATGGCATCAAGGTCAGAGGAAGTCATTGTTCCACTGTATTTAGAATTCATCAAACCTATCATTGAGTACAATACCCCCCTTGGTATACCAGGCATATCCAACAACTGGAACATCCAAAGGGGTATACAAGGCATTGTCAGACCCCACCCTGATGGACCTCCTGCATATCCACAAAACAAACAGCAATAGAATTACCAATTCAAAAGACTTAAACCTTGCATGTGATATAAATAGAACCTGTTGGAGAGTCAGATATGTATCCCAGAGACTACACCTTCTCTGGAAAAGGCTTCGATCCATGTGAAGCAGAGTTCCTCCCTAACCCAATTCAAGAGTAACTTGAGCAATTGGATAGGGAAGAGAAAATTCATCCGTGGCTTGTCACCTATGTCACTAATGGAGACAGGCAGCCTGTAAATGGTTCATCTCCCAGGCCTCTGCTTGTAAATGTTTCATCTCTCAAGCATCTGCTTACATTTGCCAAGGGGACCAGAACTTGCCATAGATTTGGCATGCATGGCTAGGCTTTAAAATACCCTCATGGTCAATAGGCTAGTAAACACCTATGAAGTTATGAACATAAGAAAAAGTCAGGCTTCTTCCCCTTTTGGCTGCTCTCATTAGGGGGTCACCACAGCAGGACATTGGTCTGCAGAACAAGTGGCAGTAGAGTTTTATGGTGTCGAGTTGCCAGCCTGGTCCCCAACCTTCCTCAGAAGGCACACGCTCACACCAAGTGCCAATTTAGAATGTCCATTCCACCTGTAGCATGTCTTGGGAATATGGGAGGAAACCAGAGCACCTGCAGGAAACCCACATGAACACATGGAGGGCATGCAGACTCTGCACAAAAGGCACCCCAGCCGAGAATTGTACCGAAGAACCTTTTGTGAGGCGACAATGCTAACTGCTGCACTACTGTGCCTTATTTAGATAAATAAGTTACTTATAGACTGACTTTCTGTAGACTTCCTAGCATGAAAATACAAAGCAAGATATTTAAGGACACTTGAGAGTGAAACAATGTCCCTTCCATGACAACTGACTGTAACAGTACTTAGGGTGTGTGTAATAATTGTTATACACCACTGAAAGTGTTGTTATGGTCAGGTGTCATGCTAAAGAAACACATTACAGGTTTGTCTTTTCTCTGATTTTGGAATGTAATCCTGGCGCTCCATGTACTACATAAATATAAATATATAATTTATAGTTACACAGTGAGTATTCATTTATTACTCATGGTGTCTGCAGATTCTAGCAGAATTCTGAATCATTGCTGGCCTACACTTATTTGGACAGCTTGAAACAAAAGTATGTAGCAATTGCTGTGCACATTATATAAGGCAGATAAATACATACGTGTAATAAAATGAAGGATTATCTCAGATTGCTGTAACCTACAATGTTGGTTTACACTGAGCCTATTTTATCATCTAACTAATTTATGGTAAATCCATATTGTACTTTTTTAATTTAATATATGTACATTATAGTATACCTAGTATAATTTATCAGTAGTCACAAAGCAATATAATTACATCTGCCACCTAATTGTTGGAAAGGGAAAGGAAAGAAAAACATACCTCCAAGGATTGAATACCAGATGTTCATGTTAATCCTTAACCAGTGCTGGAGTAGTACTTGTTGAGTCAATTCAGGTCACAAAATTAAGAGGTCTTATCTTATATAAACTTAACTATTCATTGTAGCCATCACATTCTGATAACTGATACTGATTTCTAAGAGGCATATATATTATGATAGATAGCTAGATAGACAGACAGACAAGTAGGCAGGTATGTACAAAAAGTACTGACATTTTCTGTCTTGATATATACTGCAAGAAAATACATAGGAACAGTGATATGAATGATTATCTCAACTACCCTTGCACATGCAGTTATATTTAAGTGAGGCCATTTATCCACCTTAGTCACATACAAAGAATCTTGCATTGCGCTTTTAATTCTCATAATGAATTTAGGTGCACAATATCTTGTTTTCAAAGATGGGAAACACATATTTGAAAAACTGAGTAAACATTTGCCAAAACTCTCAGTTAGCAAGCCATTCAGTAAAAACTGCAAGAAAGACCAGCCAAGCTTGAGCTTGTACTGTGTAACTTAATCCTCCTGTAATGAAGGCCCATGGGATACATGCAAATAACGCAAACACAAAATGGCAAGCACTAAATGGGTGAACACTAGAGAAAAAAGCAAACCAGTTTCAGCATTAATGTGCCTTCCTCAGTGCAGTAATAATACAAATACAATGGGTGTAATATATATATAAAGACACCTTCATCAAATACAAGCATGCCATTGCATGATTAAAACTGATCATTCAGTCAGGGTTTAAACAGCCCCCCCCCTAATAATCCAACTTGATTCTCTTCTATTTAAAATGGCATGCCAACCTGTCTTACACAACCTATTGCCTGTAACCTGATCAATTATAAGACATTTGAACTGTGCAGTAGTGTGAATCATGGTATGTTTGTATAGGGAATTGGGCAACCTTTTATTCCTGATGTCACCGAGATGTTCCGATATACGTATTCTCAGTGGCCTGGAAGTTTGACCAATGTAAAAAGCAGAAGAAGAAGATGTGGCTAAATATATAACCCAGTCAGCACTACAATTACCAAAACAGCGAATATCATAGACCTTGGAGGTGTTTCTACAAGTGAATTGTTTGTTCTTAAGAACATGACTACACAACAAGCAATGATCACAGGGTAACAGCCCACCAATTTATCTCCAAACAATGTAACCTGATGTGTATTACGTTCAGTCCTATGTTTATAATGGTTGAAATATGTTCCCAGAGTTGGACCCTGTCGGAAGGAGAATAAACATTTTGGAGATAAAATCTCTGCCAACTTATCATGTGACAAAAGAATGTTCCACTGATGATCAATGATGTTTCTAAAGGCATTGTTATTACATCCAAAGGTTGTGATGAGTTGAACTGGCTCATGTTAGTCCACATTTTGTTGTTTATATTTCAACAAAGTAGATCACGGTTGTTGGGATGCACACTCACTGGCTACCATTATATTGTTCATGTCATATCCTCTATTTAAAAACCTTCCTATCAAGTAATGTTGGAAATGATGATATAAATTATCAGAGGAACAGATACGTCTAATCCTGAGAAGTTGAGATTTCGATATGTTACAGATGATATGTTTTGGATGATAACTGGTGGCATGAAGTATTATACTGTGGGTGTTTACGGAAGACGTCAGTACTTAGAGTATGATCCACCTCACTAGTGATGGTGAAATCCAAGAAGGTGATTAGATCACTATGAAAATTTACCGTAAACTGAATCCCCCACTTGTTCTCATTAATATACTGTACAAATTTCTATAAATATAGACTGTCACCTCTCCACACCATCCAGCAATCATCCAAGTAGCACCTACAATTATCACTTTTGTCTAAGTACAAATTATGGTTATTATCATAAATCAATTGTTCCTCAAGGAAGCCCATGAACAGATCAGCATGAATGGGAGCAAAGGAAGCTCCCATGGCAGTGCCCTTAACCTGCCAGAAACATTTTCCATGGAATAAAACACATTTTAGTCAAAACATGTTCAGTTAAACAGACTAATAATGTGTTAAAACCTGGTGAATGCAAGTTGGCCTTATCTAGCCAATACTGAATAGCTTCCAGACCAGCCCAATGGGGAATGTTGGTGTAAAGGGCAGTGACATCTAATGTGCATATTAGCCAATTCTGTTCCAACTGTGTATCCATAATAATCTGTAGAGACTGTGTGGTATCCTGAATTCTGGCCCTGACCAATTGTAATAATGGTTTAAGATATTTAGTGAGAAAGGCAGCTAGTGGTTCCATCAGTGAGACCCTACCTGACATGATATTTATGCATTGTCACTCAGTTATAACTAAAGGAGGTTTATTCTGTCTGTAATGCATTATTCTGGTTGCGTGACCTGTGTATAGTGAGCTAAGAAATTTCCAGAATACATTTCTTATGGGTTTTAAACATTTTTGTCAGCTGAGCTCAGTCAATGGGTTTATATTATGTTAAAAATATCAGTCGTGGGGTACACAGTGTGAAAAGTGCTTAAATAATCAGAAATTAATTGCTGCAGTTTTTCTGATAGAATTTGTGTAGCTGTATCATAGTCAAAGGATTGTCATCTTCTGACAATCTGATTATTCTGAAGGAAAGATGTTTACCCTGTCAAAAAGTACTGCTTCTGGAAGAATAGGATATAAGTAGAACTGAATAAACTATACAGGTTTTTAATTTTATAGAACATGTCTGACTCTGATCACAGGAAAAGAGGTTTACCTATCAAAAATAGGGTCTTTGCTAAGACTGTGTGACAGTTGGTAAAATATTTCAAGTAAAGGTATATGCTGCAACTTTTACTTTATGACAATGTAGCACTTAATGACAAAAAAAGACTTCTCCCTCTCAGAGTCTTCCAACTGCTGTGAGGAAAGTCTGGGCATGAAATGACCTGATATAGTTGCTAGAAAACAAAACAAAGTATTTTGGCATGTTTTATTTTTGGATACAGCTTTGGAAAATAAGATGTACTTTTTCTAATGAACGTCTACTTTTTGTGTGTGTGTGGGGGTGGGGGGGGGGGTTGTGTCTCCTTGTACATAGAAAAAGTAGTTTGATTTTACCTAAAAGTTTCTGACACTTGAAACATGGAAGTGGCATATCTGAAAGGAAAATGATAAATAGCCCATGCTCTGAAGGATATATTTACCTTATGATACAGATACTTATTCTTATCTTTTTCTGTCTATGACAACAGACAGTAGAATCATTCATGTTAAAGCCATGCAAATGACAAAAGCAGCTACGACCTCTCAAGCTAACAATAATAGGCTAGTAGTAAGTCCCAATTATTAATTTTATTTATTATTTATTTATTTATTTATTTATCCTTGCTGACCTGGAAAATCCAACTGGGATAGAACCCTTTTTTCAACAGAGGCCAAGGGAGAAAAACTCTACAATTAACACAAAAAATGTTTAAGGTAGATACCTGAATTGTCATTGTAGTGGTTTGCAGTGTAAACTACATTTTGATGTGACATTTACAAAGTTTACCTAATATAACACATCATAAATACAATGATTAGGTACTAAGGCTTTATACATCCTAATGAAATTATAGCAGTGCATAAATATTGTTTGTCTATACAAACTCATATTATGCAGTAATGAAGAAAAAGGTTTTGTCTGCAATTATTTGATTGCAGATAATTACAGCATCGAAAACATTTGAATATATTACACTTTTTAAACGTATTAGTTATGGAGGATTAGGAACAAAGTCTACTTATATGTTATATGGAGTTAAATAAGTTAGAAGAAGCATTTGGTTTGAGGGTGAACATTCTCCTAATTTGTTTCACTTTGATCAGGTGTAAGAGTAAAAAAAATGACAGGATGAAAGTGCAAAGATTGAATGGTGGCAGATATAGCTTCATTATTGCTAACCAGGGGTGATGCAGGATCAAAGCCACTTTGTGTTTAGGTATGGCTTTGGTAAGTTTGAGTTTGAATTTATTTGTTTGTTTTATTTGCACAGGGATTGTATTCCAAGTTTTATTGACTTGGAGGGAGTATAATGAATTACCAGGCGTGTTATGTGATTTGGATGTGGCTAGGAGAGATTAATTGTTTGATATTAGTGATCTTCTTTTAAACATGATTGGAGCATATTTTTCAGTGATGGATATTTTTCAGGAAATTATATTAAGTTGTATGCTATTTTAAGTTTGGAGTAAGTAAGGCAGTGGGGGAATTCTAAGCAATGGAGTTCTCTGAGTGCTACATAGTGATGAATTTTTAGAGGAGTTTTAGCTGCAAATGTAGCTGTTTTATTGTAGCATGAGTTAAGCTTTGTTTTATGGAAGGCATTAATATTTGTACAGATGGGGGATGCATGCAGAAGGGATGGAATTAAATAGTGGTGGTAGATTTTCTAGTGGAGTTGTTGATAAATCTACCCCTTCAGAGCAATCTTAGTTTCCAGTGTGCTTTTACTTGATGGCCTGGAAAAGGTGTTAGTCATACTTAAGTTTGTCATCTGTTAAGACTCGTAGTTGTTTTGTTTTTGGTACACATTCAGTTTTGTGTTATCAGAGGATAAGATGTGGAATGTGAATTTTTCTTCTGTGATTTTTAGGGGTAAAGAGCATTAGTTTTGTCTTTTTGGAATTGAAGAATAGATTTGAATTGCAGAGCCAATATTCTGTGGCTAAAAAAGCCTACTGAGTAATGTCTTGTAGGATTGTATTATTTGCATAGAGCAGATGAGGGCAGCATCAGCTGCATATTATATTAAGGTTCCTTGTTTAGTGGTAGTATAGCGTTTGTTGATCAAGATGTTAAAAAAGAAGCACTAGAATTGAGCCTTATTCATCCTGCATTGCTATTAGCAGCCAATACCAACAGCAAGTCACTGTCTTATATGCTAGAAGACATAGGTAGGAATTGCATAGTGATAATAAAACAGAAGCAGCTCAGCTATATGTCATACACGCGTGGGTAACCATCTCCCTACAAATATTTTACAGGCTTGATGGCAAGTGACTGAGCAAATACATATTCAGGTACAAATACAATTGTATCAAAATCAGTCTGCTAACAAATTAGCTCAACTGAAACTCTAATCAAATCAACAGGTTTACCAATACCTATTGAATGTTTATAAATACTTTTGATAAGACTAAACCAGGTGTCAGTAAACGTATTGCGTCAGTACTACATTCTGAACTGATAGACACACTGACCAGGTGTTCTCAACTGAATGAAACTATTGCCTTCCCCTGAACTTCATAACTTCCTGAGAACGTGTTTAGTAATAACACACTCACACATTTCAAAGTGCAATTCAGTAAGGATTGTCACAAGCTCATAAAAAAAAGATGGGTTCCTCAACATTGCAACATTTCTCTGCTTATTAATTAATAACATTTCAAGGCAGTCATCCATCAAACTAAGAAAAAAAAATCATATTTCATTATTCCGCCAAAAAATATGTGAAATATTATATACTTCAGGCACACATATATCTTGATCAAACTCTTATTTTCAAAGGCAGACTTGGAGCAAGCATGCTTTTCTGAAGGTAATGGTTTGATATTACAACCAATAGATGAAGTAAAGTGATGCATGTCAGAAGAGAGGAAGGGATAATACATCTGGACTTTCATTGTTTATGCTTTTCATACTTTAAGGAGCATAATAAATGTATCACTCAGTTTTTTACATGCCTGCTATACTAAGTATGGCATGAAACGATATAAATGTTAATAAAACATATGTATAAAATAAATATAATTAAAACGTCAAAGATCAGAGATAATTGAACTACAAAATTCACAGAAAGTTCAATGGAAGATGTGTGTTTTAGGCTACTTCCCTAAATGTTTGATGTAACATTCCTACATCATGGACTGTGGGTACATTCAAAACATGGCTTAGGTTTAGAGTATTCTTTTTTCAGGAAGCAATGGATAGCAGAACTACATACTTTCTCAATGCTTTTTATTCACTGTTTTTTTGAGTGTTATAAATACAATATTTTGTTTTTGAATACTAAATTGCAAGAATCCCTTAATAAATTATTCATAAACTTTTGACACACCCCTTTTATGCAACAAAATTCCAAGAACTTTCTAAATCCCTTGACAGTTTTGATATAAAACTACAAAACAAGAAACTAGAAAAGTTTAAATGTCATATTAATGACTATAACAATAATACAGTTTACAGTTGGTTCAAATACAAAATAACTGTTCATTTTCCCAATACACGGACATATAAGTATCAGTGTAGGGGGAGCATAAGAGAGGCATGTTACCTATATGACATCAATGCAACCAATAAAGGGTCATCAAAGTTGACACTGATTTGGACTGTAGTGATGAACCCGAAATGTCTGTCACACCAAGTAATGTACAATCCGTTTAGACTCAAGTATAGAAGAGGTGGTAGAAAGCATAACAAACATCATGAAGACATTTAAAAAAATGCTGAATGCCAAAATGTGAACTGTCACCCAACTGTCAATGATCTTGTTAATATTTCTGGCTGTTCTTTTCATGTTGAATATAATAATATACTTAGTTTTGAACTTCATTCCTTCATATGTTACATTTGAGTTCCAGGTAGCTCAGGATCTCAAACAATTTTGTAGATTGGTGAATTTAAAATTATGATTCAATGACAGGGGAGTTCAAAATTCTGAAGACTTTGATATAATGCCTTTTAAATTCGACAAATTTTCTTTCTGTCCTCCTTACCACCCTGTCCTGAAAGCTTTTGAGGTGGCAGAAATGAAAGCTACATAAAAGGTTGAGCTACCTCTGTAAAAAAAGGATAGATTTTAATATTACATTATCACAGACTTGGGTACTACATGAATATAAGTACAACAGGAGTATTATAACCCAAGAAGATAGGGGAGGAACTATGCTAGTCTACATCCCATGACCATGAGGTCTTACAATCTTCTGACATTACATGTTATTTACAGTTACAATAGAACCCAACACTTCAATTTCAGAAACAAATCAAATAATTTCATAAATATTGGCTGGGTTATGCCTCGTTGAGTAGTGAATTGCTGGTAATTTATCCCAAATACCAGCATTTTACATTTTACCTAAGATTCATAAATTGCTGACTGACTCTGGTCCCACCAGACACTTTAATTGAACCACTATCTGATTTCTTTGATTTTTGTTTAAATTCAATTTTAAATAATGTCAATAAACATGTTAAGGACAACATGCAGTTTCTCTAACTTATGTCTGAGGTTCAGGTTGCATTTAACAGCTTACTCTGTACTTTGCATATGATATCTTTTTGTGCTAACATCCCACACTAGTTTGGACTATGAACTTTCAGACTTTGGCAGATGTCTTTAGATATACATGCTTTACATTTAATAACTATGTTGCCCAACTTGTGGAGGTTGTACTAATCAAAAATATTTTTCCTACAAAAAATAGTGTTTACCATTAAAGAGGACAGCAATGGTGGTTTCCTTTGCCCCCTGTATATGCTGATCTATTCATGGAGTATTGTGAACAGTAGTTTATCTATAGCACAAAATCAACCTTTTCTTTTTTTTTTTTTTTTTTTTTTTTTTTGTGATCTCAACATTGTTTGGCATTATTTAGATGATTGCTGGATGATTTGGTGTAGTCCATATAACAACTTAGTTAATTTTTGACTACATCAACAAGAATAAATTTGTATTCAGCTCACTTCACATGCAAAATATTCTTGCTTTTCCTGCCATAATTATTATTTCTTTTTTAAATAAATCATATTTATTTGTACCTTTCAAGGCATAATGAAAAATCCATAGTTGTGCTGCTAATCTTATATGTTATACTGACACAATACCAATTACTAAACATTGACCATGGCACCATCTGTGAGGCTGCCAGCCCAGCTAGCTGGAATTTTGTAAATAATTCTATGTCATTTGTGAATATTAATATGATTTTTATGCTTGGCTTACAAATGTAAGAAAACTATATGTTAAGTGGATATTATACAATGACTGCCCAACCAGCGTGCCCATTGTAAATCCCACAATATACCAACAGGAAAAAGGTCTGGTCACCTGGATTTCTTTCCGTGGTATATTGTTTAAATTTTATTTTTATTTCTTAAAAAATTAAAATAAAATCTTTAGCCCTGACTCCGGACATACCACAGAGGCAGCTTGGACAAAATATTAGGGAAATTAGGTATATTATTTAAAATTAAACACACATACCTGATATCCCTTGTATTTCTTCCAAGCTGTATCTCTCCTACCTCTAAACTGCCCTAAAGTTTTTTTTTAATTAAAAAAAAAAAACAAAACAAAACAAAAATGGAGCAACAGAGACTTTTTTTCCATTGCTTCTGTTTCAAAGCATTGATGTACTGGATATGCATGGGAACGCAAGTCCCATACGCATGTACAGTACATCAACACAAGTAAGCAGTATACCACCAGCCATGGAAGAACAGTAATGCACTGTTATACAAAGACATTTAAGAAAAGTAAGTATTTTTTTTCTTAAATAATGTCATTGTATAATAGCAATAATTGACTCCGTGGTTATGGTATATTCAAATTTACCCATGGTTAACTTTATTTAATCACTCGGGCTTCGCCCTCATGATTAAACCATGCCAGCCATGGGTAAATCTTCAATATACCACACCAACATCATCGGTTATTGCTATATTAAACTACTGGTGGAGAAGTGTGTGTTGAACTGTATGTTATGTGCTGATCTTCAAGAATGTAACCACAGTATACCCTACTGCAAAATAACATAAATGGATATAAACTATATGCCTATGC
Source organism: Protopterus annectens (assembly GCF_019279795.1). NCBI lineage: Eukaryota > Metazoa > Chordata > Ceratodontiformes > Protopteridae > Protopterus > Protopterus annectens. The sequence goes on from NC_056746.1 coordinate 1,216,546,429, forward strand.
ATATGCATGTTTTGATGATAGAGGTTAGAACATACAGAGTTACCTTGCAATCCCTCAAGAAAAGCAAAGAATTTTATAACTGTGTTTCAGTGCTGCAAGCAGACATGATGTCTACAGCTAGAAGTTCTTTCTGTTGTCTGGAAACAGAAATAATTACAGGTTTCAAAGGTAAAAGTGTTTAACTGTTTTACGAATTCCAGCTCTAGGCAAACTTCTGAGAGATAAGCATTTTTGACATAGAGGTGCTAAATTTTACGTGTCTGTTAGCCTGGGAACTGAAGGCAGGTGACAAGGGTGATGTCATCCAGTTGACCCAGCAGTAACGTTTTGATATTAATTTGGGAACTCTCTCAGAGACTGTGTATTTTGTGTTTGTCTTTGGACCTAGGAACATCTTCTTATCAGCACTTCTGCCTTGCTAACAGTAAGTACTAGATTATAGTAATCTCTCTTAGAGATAGATAGGACTATAGTAAGATTAGTTTAGATGTTTTCTGTATTTATGTGAGACTGTCCTGCAATGTTGTTTTAAAAAATTTCCTGTGATTCGGAACTGTGTTGTCACTTCTGGAGTTATTGAGTATTGTCTTGTGCTTCTATTATTAATTATATTTAAACCTTTTAATGGTGGCTGGTTTGATTAAAGATATTTAAGCTCTTAGAGAATATGCATATGTATTTAGTGACACTGTATAGACCACTCCTAAATAGCCTTAAAAGTCTTGGTCACACTTACCATTTGGATAATAGTAACATTACACAGTAGAATTGGTCACCTTTTGTAAGGGCCTTATAGTAGCTGATAAGTAGTGGTTGCTGGCAGCTGGTATTACCGTATAGTCTGGGCAGAAGGGGGCATAGCTAGTGAACCTGTGCCAATCTTATGTGTGTCTGTCAGCTACTTAGGCAGGAACACGAAGCACTGGTTGGACAGAGAGGGTGCTGGAGGTTTTGGCTTGACCATTTGGCTGAGATCCTAACCCTATAGCTGTGCCAGTTGGGAATTTTATTGGGGATCTGGAGAAAGAGGGAGAAACAAGCCCCCAGCCTGACTGTGATCTCTGTGTGCTCTTAAGGGAAATGGTGCTTTACTGTGTGTGCACTTGTCATTCTCCCAATGTGCACATCCCTCACTGGTGCTAGCGGTGAGGTTTGAGGCTCCTTGATTACTAGGCCAATGCAGGGCCCTCACACCATCTTCATTATTTACAGGCCATTATCAAAGCATGACACATGAAAATATTTTAGTCAGAGGTATATTTCAATACTGTATTTTACATTGATAAGAGAAAGACAAAACTATCATATACAGTCCAGCATGAACACTATCATCATTAGGATTTGTATTGAAGAAAATATTTGCCTTTATTTATACATAGGCCCATCAAAACATTAGTCTTAGCAAGCATACAAAAACCTTCAGTACAGCCAATCTGAACATAGCCATTTGCATCCAAGATACTAGATATGTAAAATAATTCTCACATTTGAATTATTACTTTTTGTCTGCATAGACAATTTTCTGACATGATCATAGTAACAGCATTGATGATTGGTATAATGCTTAAGATGTTTACCTTACAGACACAAGGTACAGGGTTTGATTCTCACTTAGGGGATTTGCCTAGGCTTAAAATGATCCAAAAGGGCACTTAGCCTACTATAAACCTATGACCCTATAAAAGCAAACTCTAACTCTGTCAGTTATTAACATTGTAACATAAAGTGCAACATGCCAAACATCAATGCAACACACCATCTCAGAACAACTAATCTTTCCAGCTTAAAACAATTACAGTGATCACAGAGCTATCAATAGAAAAGTCCATGATGGACTCTTCTCCTAACATCCGAGGCCCTACCTTCTTTTAACAAAAACATTTTTTTTGGCTATGGTAACAAACTGTAGCCTAATCTGCATGAATAATGATAAATATTTCTTCAACTCAATATATTTTCAAAATAAAGGTTATGAAAGGAGAGTAAAACTATTATAGAATATAATTTATAGTAAAATCAACCTAAGAAGAGAAAATAACTGTACAGTACACCCTACCCATCTGGTAAACTCTTAACAAAGAGGAGTTCTAGCCAATCCAAGAACCTCAGATTCCAATTACTATGTGACTCCCAGTAAGTTAATGTGTTATTCATGAAAATAATCCTAACAAGCAATCCCCTAACCCTATCTGTTCTTCATCTTGATCAAAAATACATCTTTTCAAACCCTTATTTAACAACCCATTGGACACCTTCAAGATGGTTAACTTATTTAAACTTCTGATTGTATGAAAACCATATTTAGTCATATAAGTTTTTCTGCAAACATTGATCATAAAACACTTTTTGCAAAGTTTTATGAATCTAAACATCAATTTCTTTATTAACGACTTTTACAAGGCCATACCCAATACTATAATTGTTCAATATGCTGATGATTCTACTTTGATCTGCTGCGCCTCCAACTTAACAGATCTCCAACTACTGACACAAACAGCCTTCTCAACTACTGAAAACTGGATGCTCCAAAGTCACCTTTCATTAAATGTTAAGAAAACTAAAATCCTTCTATTCTCTCCTTCTAAGTCCCACCCTATTGATAAAAACTCATTCCAAATAATCAGCCATAACAATTCCATTTTAGAGGCTGATCCCTCCACCAAACTTCTTGGTGTAACCATTGATGAACACCTAAAATTTAATACTCACGTCCAACTAAATATAAAGAAAACCTACATAGAACTCAGCCTACTTTATAGAAACAACCACTTCCTCTCTCCTGCTACCAGACTAACTCTCGCCACTACTTATCTCCTTCCCCCTCTACTGTATGGTGTCCCTCTGCTTACTAATTTATCCTCCTCACTATCCTCCAAACTAGAAATATGTTACAGTAAAATCTCCAGATTTGCTACCAAACCCAAATCTTCCTCTCATCACTGTTCCTCCCTTCATTCATTAAATTGGCTTGAACTCCATAACCAACTTGACTTTCTCCAAATCATGACTGCCTAGAGACTACTATTCCAACCTACCAAGTGCCCTGCACTATCCAATATCCTACAAATATACTCCCCATAGAACACTTAGATCTACCCACCAAAACCTAATCACCATCCACAAACCCAAGCACCCAGCTCTTCAACTTCTGCTTTCCTATAACTTAGACAAACAATGGAATGCTCTTCCCTCCACTCTTAGGACCTGTGATAACCTCGAAAACTTTAAAACTCTTCTTCATTCTCACCTTTACTCAAACAGGAAATGCAACTGCACTCTTCACCCTATACCTCTCAAGGTCTCCTCCACTTTTAATCCTGGTTAACCTTTCACCTAGCTAACCATGCTCATTTGTATTATGTATATATAACTATACTATAAAATATAGTCTCAAGGCCATTTGCCTGTCTTTTACACCTAAACAAAATTGTAATTGTTTGTTTCTTTATGAATGCTACCTGTTTATTTGTCAGTAATACAAAGTTTCTTAGTAATTATTCATGTAACTATGTATTGTTGGAGCTTTTCTCCCCAGGCCTTCACTAAAAACACTGAGCCCAGTGGACCTCCCCGGTTATCAAACTGGAATAAATAAATAAATAAATAATAAATATAATTGCAGTTTGAATGGTTGTGACTAAAGAAGGTGACTAATAAACAGAACAGACTGGGTTTCGAAGACAGAAAAACTCCACTCTTTATTGGCTAGTACATACAACTTAACGCTCCACAAAACATGCGTTTTCATCCAGGCACCTCCCAGACTTCATCAGAAAATACACAGAATGTGAAAAATCTGTTTAAATAGTAAAAGGTTAACACTTAATAACTAATTAGTGGATAAAGCTATGCACACAACACAAATCACATATTAAAAAGATGAAAGGGTTTCTTAAAAATATGAAGACATTTCTAAAAAAATTTTATGTATGAAACATCAGTCCAGGAAAAAATATACAAATATAAATAACAAATCTAATTAAAAACATAATTTAGCCACCCTGAGTTTTAACAGGGATAACAAGGAAATATGATAATTTAGACTCGGGGATTTACTGGCATCCAAAACTATTTGCCAGTAGGTTTCATGATAAGCTAATTTAGATTCCCATGGGCCTCCCCTGATGTCCGTAGGTACTAGCTCTAATATAAAAAAGGTAAAATTAGCTCCTCCACAGGTTAATGTGTGTCTATATAATGCATTGGTAGAGTTGCACTTCCTAATATCATTGAAGTGTTCATAAATTCAACGCTTCATTTGCCTCTCTGTTTTCCCAACATAAAACCACTCACATTGACCACACGAGGCAATATAGACCACCCCACAACTATTACAGTTGGTGTATGTATTGCCTAACAAAGTTTTGTTTCTTCCCTTAATGTAAATACTTTCCACGTGGGCAATGCGGGGACACTGGGGACAACTACCACACCTATACGTCCCTTTCTTCCTGTGGGAGGGTACATGGGTGTTATTGTTCTGTTCAAGCATGTCCTTAATATTCTGTCCCTTTCTATAAATAAACTTAAGAGTGTGTTTCTTAAACACTTCAAGATCTGTAAGTTCAACAAATTTGCCCCATTCTTGTTCAATAACACCTCTAAGGAAATAGGAATCCTTACTAAAGTTAGTAACAAAAGCTCTATTATACTGCAAATCAGCATCCTCACTAGGTTTTTGGTGCTGCGTTGAAAAAGAGCTGTTCCCCAAAATAGGGAGATATTTGTCATATCGACCTGCCATAACCTCATCCCTGACCTCCTGAATCATATTCTGGGGATAACCTCTTTGCAAAAACATCCCAGTAATAATATCACATTCATTGTAAAAGTCTTCATCCAGAGAGATCACTAACTGGCCCTTGATGATACCCCTTTTTTGGTAAACAGGATGGACACTAGAGAACCATATATAGGAATTTGAAAATGTAGCCTTCCTATGAATTCTAGATTTAAATCCCCCTTTGGTCTTGGTAATGGCAACATCAAGATAGGGCATCAAGAGGGGTGTGGCTTCATAGGTGAATTTTAAAAAGGTGGTAGTGTGTGTCAAATAATCAATAAATTGTTCCAATTGGGTCAGGCAGTCATCCCAAAACAAACAGATATCATCAAGAAATCTTTTGTATAATTTCCACGAGTTGGAAAAGGGGCTATTGAACACAAATTTGCGTTCCCACATAGCCAGAATAATATTGGCATATGTAGGGGCACAATTGGCCCCCATAGCAACACCCCGTTCCTGCCGAAAGAACTCGCCCTCAAAACACAAAAAATTGTTGTTAAGTATAAGTTCGGCCAGTTCTATGCATAGAAATATATCATTCTCTGGTACCCCATCTTGTAGTCTGAGGGCTTCCTCCAACCATTCAAGCCCAAGATTGTGTGGGATGACTGAGAATAAATCAACAATGTCAATAGTAACAAAGATCAGGTCATTAGAAAACAAATCTGGTTTGACATTGATAAGGAAGTCCCAGGAGTCCAATAAAATATGTTCATCCTGTTTCCATAGCCTCTTCAATTTCCAATTCAAAATATTTAGCCAAGGGAGCAGTTTTAGAGCCTTCAGAGGCTACAATAGGTCTTAAGGGTGGATCCTTGGTGTTTTTGTGTACCTTGGGTATACCAAAAATGGATGATACCCTAGGCTTGTTATTTTCCAAGAATGTGTAAGTGGCAAAATCAATGACCCCTTGGTCAAACAAATCTTTAAGAGCTAAATCGATTTTATGATACGAGATGTGTATTTCGTTCAGTGACACCAGGCTGTATTTGGTGTCATCATGCAACAAGGTACGCATCTTCCCCTTGCAAAGGATCCTATCCTTTAGCACCATCCCCCCACCTTTGTCCGGCTTCATCACCCTCACATTAGGGTTAGAAGCCAACTCCCACAACAATGTATCCTCTTTGATAGTTAAATTATGGAAAACCCAGGTGTGAGGCTGCACCTTACGGACTTCCCTCTCAAGTACCTGTTCCAAGTTTTTTAGTTGAGGATGCAAGGGGGGGTTATAGGTGCTAGACCTGTGAGGTGCTGTGGTCTGGTTATTTGTAGCCACATGCCGAAAAATAAACTCAAGATTCAGTTTACGGACAAACAATTTAATGTCCATAATAACCCTTGTCAAGTTAATTTTACGGGCCCGGATAAACTTTAACCCCTTCATGAAAAGTTTAAAACATTCCTCATTAACAGTGAGATCACTGTAGTTGAAAATGTTAAACCCCAAAAAACTAAAAACATCGTTTTCTTTCAAAATAACACCGGAATCTAATGCCTATGGTACCTGTGGTACCCTCCCCCCCTGTGGTTTACAGGGCCCTTGTAAAAATTTCCCTGAGGCTTGTTCAAGTTCTTAATCCTTTAATCCTTTTGGACCTACGTGGACCGCCTCATAGTCATAAGAGCCATTTTCAAACTCATGGGTATCCAAGGAAGTGTTTACATTATTAGGATTGTCGTCCCTCTCCAGTACATTATGATTTTGAATAAAATTCCCCCCTGAACCGTTCCTACCATCTTGAAAATAATGAGGGTGTGTCTTTGGAGTCGGGTATTGTCTACTGTCCCTATACTCCTTCAAGTCTCTATCCATCTTTTTGTATTTTCTTTTCAAAATGTCTTCATATTTCTCATCTACACATTTTCTAATGTTAAAGTACCTTGCCCTTTCCTGTTCAGTGCTGAATAATAAATCATTAGTAATGACCTCATTAAGTTTGTCAATACTAGTTTTAAGGCTATCAATTTCACGTTTGTTGTTCTTGATGATAGCCCCCAAAATATCAAGACCACATTTATCAAAAATACTCAATAATTCAGAGTGAAAAGCAGACCCTACTACAACATTATTGGGGTATTTGTGTATATGCAACCCCTTAGGTACAATGCCCGCTGTTATACATTCATTCAAATACATATTGTCCAAGGACAAAGATTTGTACCTTAAAAGGTAGTTGTGTAACTGATCTAGTCCATGTGAAAAGTTGTTCATAAGTGGCGGGTTACTGTTAGAGTTATGAGGTTTCCGAAAGTTAGGCTTATTCACCAACCAAGTAGTTAAATCTACCTGGGAAGAAGTCACTTTTTCTTGAGCATGGCCTGCCAATTCCCCCACCACAGGGGATAACCTGTCCTGCATATGAAAAACAGTAGGTGTGTTAGACAATGTGTCCGCCAGCAGGCAGTCTTGGAGAAGTGTGGAAGGTCTGTTAGTGGTTGAAAGTCCAAAATGGGAACCGTGTACGCATTGCGGCAAACCAGAAGTAGACGTCCCTTCCTGGTTACATGGAACACTGGCGTTAGAGAGCAAAGCAGCCAGCCCCTGGCCAATAGGAGTGGGTAGGTCAACAAGTTGGCTAAGCTGACCGTCAAGTTTGCGAAATTTGCCCAATTCGGACCCATGACAACATCCATTGCGAGTGTCAGCAAGATTCTGTCCTTCAAACTCCTCCATACGATTTTTAATTAGATTTGTTATTATATTTGTATATTTTTTCTGAGGACTGATGTTTTATACATAAAAAATTTTTTAGAAATGTCTCCATATTTTTAAAAAACCCTTTCATCTTTTTAATATGTGATTTGTGTTGTGTGCATAGCTTAATCCACTAATTAGTTATTAAGTGTTAACCTTTTACTATTTAAACAGGTTTTTCACATTCGGTGTATTTTCTGATGAAGTCTGGGAGGTGCCTGGATGAAAACGCATGTTTTGTGGAGCGTTAAGTTGTATGTACTAGCCAATAAAGAGTGGAGTTTTTCTGTCTTCAAAACCCAGTCTGTTTTGTTTATTATTTACCTTTTGACTGGTTCCTCATTTTTTGACTAAAGAAGGTGACTTACTTCCTTAAGCACACTGCAAGATTTTTCTAGATAGTTATTTTTAGCTGAAGTACTTTAATAAAACCCTTAATATCTACTGCACTCTAAAATCATTTGATTGGTTTATCCATCATGCCAACTGCTATCTAGAAACATCTGATTGCTGCTGTAAGTGTGTTTGCATTAGTTGTACACTCTGATTTTGCACAGTTGTAAAATGTAAGTCATCAGTTGTGTTAGAAATTAAAAGGTTGCCATAATCTCTTTCCACTTGCACTGGCATGTCTTCACAAAATGCTTTTGTGCAATTGTTCTGTACAGTTCCCTCATATGTTTTTCTGCTGAATGTACTATTATGCTCCTCACTGGTTTTCTAGCAGATCTCAAAAACACTATGGAATATGTTGACATGCCACGTTATTTTCTGGTGCCAGATTCCTGAATTAAACCTTTAAAATGAGAAGGAGAAACAGCCAAGGTGTTACTTAGATCCTGTAAGCTTACCATTGTCAGTGTTGTAGTCAGGGTCAAGTATCATCGCAAAAGTGCCTCCTTAATTTGCCCTGTTGCACTGTTTCCTCTGAGGTGATTATTAACCACATGCACCTCCCATTTATTATCTAACCTGAGTGTCAAAATACTGTTTCTAAGCATGTCACCTCGAACAGTCAGCACTACCTCTATAGGGAAAATTCCAACTATAAAATGTTTGCATTGGCACTATTCGTGATAGCCACTAAGCACTTCACATTAAAAAAATTCAGAGAGCTCAGCACAGTGCTACTTTCTAAATAAAAATGAAAAACAAAACCAGTTATAGCTGTTAAAATCAATGGGTTTCATAACATATAGGCACTACATTAGATTACGTAGGCTACAAAGAAAAAAGAGGCAGCTTATGTAATATTCTATAAGCCTGACAGTGAAAATCAGAAATACCACTAGATAAAAAGGATTAAAACAACAAATATATACTTAGATAATACACCAAACCCTTCTTTTTCAGAACAGCCTTAATACTGTTTGGTTCTTTCAATGGTGGTGGCTTGCAAGCTTTCAGTGATCCATTCTTATTCCTGGAATTTAGTCAAACTAATCAAATCTCTGCCTCCATCATTTAATTACATTGTCACTGCGACAATGAAATTAAAACCACAGGAATTTCCATGAGTCCTGATAGATTTAAACAAAACACTGGTTTCAGTTTTAATTCTAATGTCAAATAAATGTCAGGAAATATATTATTTTTAACTTCCTGTTTTTAAACATAAAAATCGGGGCATGCAGCATATTGTACAGTATATGCTGGCATAATCAACAAAATAAATAACTCCATTTGCATCTTACAACTAGTAAGATTTATGCAAACACTTGTTTTAATTTTTATTTATTTATTTATTTTTTTTAGGGGGGAACTCTTTGATCCCACTATGTGTCATTCATCATCCCCTTCCTTCGTCAATCAACCTAGTCAATCTGAATCACTGGGGTAAGAATTAACAGGGAGGGTCCATCATTCAGACAGCCATCAGGAATAGTTGAAGGGCCTTTTCTTGTTTTTCCACCCACTTCTAAACTGCATATACCCAAGTCACCCATCGGAGAATGATGTGCAATGAGTTCTCAGTGGAGACCTCCCCTTACCTCTGTAAGGAGCACTACCTCCATGCAACCCTGACCATTCTTGTGTGCCACAAACACTGTTTCCCCTTTCTCCACAAGGAAAATTGCAATTCCCGATGTGCCCCAGGATGATCACAACCCCTCCCACCCACCTTCAAGAGAGGCAAACTAGCTACACTCCTTTATTCCAACCCTCCCTGTCTGGGTCCTCCAGTGCCAGGGCTGTTAATCATGCCCCAGTCACCTGAGGCACGATCGGGGTTCTTTTCATCTGTGTCACAAACCCAGGCTTATATATATATATATATATATATATATATATATATATATATATATATATATATATATATACACACTTCATATTTTGTTGCAGCTAATGTACCTGCAAAAGCAGCAATTACAATATTTTACAATCCCTTTGTCACAATATATATATATATATATATATATATATATATATATATATATATATATGAATATTTCACCTGTTATTAAAGCAAAGCACAGTCCCTAACTAAGATTCCTGAAATAATTAAAATCAAATCCTACAACTTGAGAAATGTCCGAGAAAGCCAATAAAATAACCTAGTTTTCCCTAACAGCACATGATAACTCATTGAAATGATCACTTTATGTGAAAGGGAAGTCAAGTTCCTTAGTTCTTCATTGAACAGATCTGAAATAAAATCTGATATACATAAATAGAATTTACTCATGATAGAGCTTTGCTTTTCACAGTGTTCCCCAGCATTTCTATGTCTTTGTCAGTATCCTTAACTTATTTCCCACTGATGTAACTCCTCTTTTAAAGTCATGACAATCAGTGGTTAACCTTGAAAATCTATTGAACGGGGGTTAAGCTCAAAGCTTTAATTTAACTAAGGTTAATATTTTTTTCTATGTAAATAGGTATTAACTGGACTTCCTTGCATGTGACCTCAGACTCAGTTGTTTATCTTACCAGTTCTTGCAGACAGTTATATTAAAAACTAATAATAATACATGAAAAATTATGTCTCAGAGTGAATTTCAGATAATCACCACCAGAGTTATAAGTAGCAAAATAATTCAGATTGTGAATGATACCAGCCCAGCCCAGGAAATAAAGATTATCATTCACAATCTTTTTAAGGTACAATATCTTGGCAAAGAATGGGTTCCAGTTACAACAAATGTGTTCAGTTTCCAATCAGCCAGAACATGGCTGCCATATGTAGAAACCATTGCTGTCCCCAAGTTAGTAATACCTGTTGCTAAAAACAAGCTCCAAAAGTTCGCAAAAATGTTGGTCCCTGGTATATACATTGTTGGAAAGGTTAAAAACTCCAGAATTAATTTCCTTTTCCTGGATATGCTCCTGTTGTCTGTTTTCCATAAAGGACTGCCCTTTGTCCATACCTGGCTCGGTGCCCAAATACTATGATAGCCTTTGAGTATTTACTAAGTAGATAAACTTGAAGATGACATTTCCTTCAGAAGGTGAATACAGTAATCATTTAATGGAACTCTTGTTGCTTCATGTCCCAAAGTCATCAACTTATCACTACATGTGAAAAGAAATGTGACAGAGAAATTATTGCACATTTTGCAAATGAGTTTAGCAAATATTTTTGTATAATTTGATACTTAACTATTAGCATTTGTTTTAGTTGTTTGTTTGTTTTTACTTTTTAAGTAAGCAAATTTAACACAAGCATCCATTTTCAGGGCAAACTGGAAGCACTATCTAGTCAAGTGACTTACTCAGAGTCACACAGTAGGCAAATAGAAGCAAAAGGAATCAAATCATGTACCTTAACTACCCCAATAAAGTAATCAAACTAGCTGACAAAGGCAAGGGCATTGTGATAATGAATACTTATTTTTATGGTAATAATGTAGAAATATTGTAAAATGAGTTATATAAAGAGGCAGAAATCTGGTGGGACTGACTGAGCTCTGAGAATATGAAGACATTACATCTCGTCTTATTTGTCAATTTCACTGTCTGTCCAATTGAATGTTACTTCAGCTGCCTCTTTTTCTTTGTAACCTAATTAATTTAATAAAAATAGCACTGTGCTGAGTTCACTAACCTGCTTTTTGGTCTTGATTTTTTTGTTTGTTTGTTTTATTTGGCTTATTGGTGAGCCATGGAATATTTATTCACTTTTCTGCAAACTCATGCATGACTAAACAGCCACTAGTGGTTAAAAACTTCTACTTGCTGGACAGCCATTCTATTGTATCTATCCAGAAAGGTTATGTAGACACTTACGTCCGTTCACATATCTCTTACCACTCTAATCCTTTGATATCTTTGGCTGCAACGTAACCTTATTTTGCCAGAACTGTCCTCATGAATGGCTCACCTAGTAGTATCATCTTATATTTAAAGTTCAAGAGTTCTGGCAACTTCTACAGTTGCCCTTAAGAAAGCTATTCTGAAAAGGCTTGACCAGTCCTAGGAAAGCTAAGATTCTTTCAGGAAAGGTCCAGAAAAGTCTGAAAAATCATATATTCATATAAAGTTGAGATCAAGCTACCTGTAAAAGGATAATAGTCAACGGACATGTGTAACTGACTGAAAATCAGATGCACAAAGAAAACATAATACCCTATGGCAGTTAGCACAATACATTAAAAGAATGACATGCTTCATGTAGTTTAGGGTACGGTTCCGTCAGCCTACTTTTGCCTGTTTTATGACTCTGACCAAATAATTTAACCAGAAAGTGGTCCTGGATCATCCCTGAAAAGGAACACATATCCACTGGGATTACCTTGTTAAAATATTAATAAAAAAAAATCACAACTATTTCAAATATGAGTATGTTTGTGGTAAGGGGACTATCACTTTCTTTGTAGTAAAGTGCGTGCTTTTTATTTTAGGAAGTCATCACTACTGTTCTAATATCTATCTCTTTATGCTGTTTCCTGTAGTTGCTCCATCATTGGTCAAATCCAACCACAGTTAAGTAATATTCACTGTGAGGCTGAAACTGTAATCTAGCATCAAACTCTTCTATCTTTAGAAATGATTCAAGGGCAAATCTATTACAGCTAGCAGATTACGTGATGAAATTTAAACATTCCCTCCCCAGTGTCACTTATTGATTGCTACATTCATGGACAGTTTCTATGCTTAGCTAAATGCCTACATTGAGGCATTAGTCTCTGTCAGACACAAATACAATTATAAGTTCAGGAACAAACCCTTATAGTGGAAGCTTAGCAAAAACAATTTATACAATAAAAGAAAAAAATTATTATCTATAAGAATAAACTAAATAAAACAATTCATAATGAATTTAAAAAGATTAACTAAGAACTTAGAAGCAGATTCAAAAACTCGAAAGGTAAATATGAACTGAAACTTACCATCTTTGTAAAAGAAAATCGTAAAACCTTTTTCAACTATGTCAGAAATCTTTGAAGCAGTACCCAGCATTATACTAAGCTAATGCATAGCAAAAACACATATTCATCCCTGGAGACATAGCCAACATGTTAGCTAATAAATTTAGTTCAGACTCCACACCTTTGTTTCCTCCTAACTTTTCCATACAAATCAGCATGCTCACACCCTTCCTCGATCACCTGGAGGTAAGACCTGAGGGCACCCCCCCAAGGCCAAGATCACTAGCTCCATGGGTGCAGACAATGTGCACAGGTGTTTTCTTGTCAGCACCAAGCACAATCTTACAGAATTACTAGTAACCCTATTCAGTCTTGTTGTCTCCATTGGAGTTGTACCTGTAGTGTGGAGAACTTGTAATTATCCCACTCACAAATAAAGACCCACCAATGACCCAGGTAACTATAGACCTATAATTCTAATCAGCCGTATTTGTAAGGTAATGGAGTATATCATTACAGAACTAATTAACAAGGACATTGGGCATCTACAGTCCCTTACATTAAAACAGTTTGGACGGCACAGTGGTGCAGTGGAAGTGTTGTCGCCTCCCAGCAGAAGGTTCTTTGATTCGATTCTTGGCTGGGGTGCCTTCTGTGTGGAGTCTGCATGTCCTCCCTGCGTTCATTTGGGTTTCCTCCAGGTGCTCTGGTTTCCTTCCACATTAGAAAGACATACATCTGGAGTATTTCTCCCCGAGCCTCTGCTGAAAATTGGCTTTGTTCTGAGTCGGACTTTCCTGGTTAACAAATGTTAAATAAATAAATCAAAGTTAGATCCCGACACCTAAACTTAATGGAGTTTTTTGAACAAGTTACCAAAAACTGCATGCAGGCTAATCTGTTTAACTGCTTAATGTGACCTTTCAAAGGGCCTTTGACTCCATCCTACATGCTGACATCATTGACAAGCTAAAAGTAAACTTGTATGTAACCCGTTTAATAGTAAACTGCCTTACTGAAGAAATTATTTATTATTATAGGGGGCAAGCTGTCATTGAAAAGGGTCATTACTAGTGATGTCCCTCAGGGATTGTTCCTTAAGCCACTTCTCTTTGGTATTTATTTCTTTAATACTGAGGCCAAAATCAAGTGCTTATGGCTGGCCATGTCTGTGGATAACAACAAACTCAGAGCAGTCACAAACACACCAGCTGACTCCTAAATTCTCCAAGATGGCCTATGTTATAAATAAATAGTGCTAGGACTACAACCTTATGCTAAATGTCAGGAAATGTAAAATAGTTTGCTTTGGCAAACATCAGCACTCATACCATCTACCACATAGATGACACCCCTATTGAAAATTGACAGCCATATATCTACTGTCATTAGGAAACCCTTTTGTCCAGCCAGCCTGATTACTGGGGTTATATCTCCTGCATCAAAGGAAGTTATTATCCCGCTCTACTCCTGCCTTACCAGGCACATAATAGAATATAATGCCCTTTTAAGTATGTACTTGTCCAAACATATCACTAAACCCGAAAGACCACAGCATCTCCTCATGATGAAACTCAAGAGCATGCCTTCTGTCTGCTACATAGACCACCTTAAAGCATCTTCTCTCTTCTCTTGTTTCTTGCAGACTTTTGAGAGGGCTCCTTTGCCTTGAGTATAAAGCCTCAAGGCATCCAGGCATAGAGGGCCTCCTACACACTTGCAAGTCAAGCAACACCCATTCAAAGGAACTAACTTCCGCCACAGCATAACCAGGGCCTTCTGGTGAGATATAGCTCTTTTTCAAAAAATCTTTTTTTCTGTGGAACAGACTTCCCTTAAATGTAAATCAAAGTGACTCCCTTACTCCCTTTGATATCAGACTGGATGCATAGATGCAAAACTATAAACTCACACCTGGTCTTACCCCCTCAAACACTCCCTGAAAGGAAAATAAATTAGGAAGTAGTTACTTTGTATTGTAGGGTTCTGATGAATTGGGATCCTCTATTCAACAGCCTACTATAAACCTATGAGTTTGTGCATGCTGTTTCTCTCATTCTTCTGCAAGGCATCATAAGGTGACCCAGCTAGCTGCTCAGCAGCTTTTCATTACCTAATATAATCATGCACTGCTGTTATCCACTGAATTGCTGATAAATTAGGAGATGAAACAGCACCCTTTCCTTTATGTGAAACAGAGCTGTACCCTAAGCCTATTCAAGCACAGTTTGGACCAAGGGATGGAAAATCACAGATTCACCACTGGCTTGTCTCCTGTGGCCCTTATGGACAGAGGTCGTTTGTATGTAAATTAAGGCACAGACATATACAAAAAACTGTTCTATACAGTGGGCATTGATAATTAGGAAAATTGGGGTATGAATGACTAGGCTTAAAATGGTGGTAGGGCCATTAGCCTAGTAACCTCCTAAGATCCTATGATCCTATGACCTGTGAAGTAAATAGAAGCTATTAATTTATTTTGACTACTCTGCTTTTTATCAGTAAAGAGAATCTTAACAGCTTCTAGAAAAGAGAGAATTTGTTGAAAGGTACAACCAACTTATCCAGTGGTGACTGCCTCACCTAGTCATGTGAGGATGATAATCTCTCATTGCTTGTGCAGCAGCAGTGAGCTGACATTTATTCCTGAAAATGTCAGACTGGTACTCAGTCATTAATAACAACCAAAAATACAAAAAAATGACCGCATGGATTCATTAAAAGAGTTTCAATAAATTTTCTTAGCAACATGAGTACAAAAAAACTCTTCTTTGAAAGAAGAGCTCTTCAACTTCAGGTGCTAAAATCATTTATTACAAACCTTTTAATGGATCTATTGGATTGTTTGTTTGTTACTCAATCATACCATATAATCAGTGATTTGCATACACGTTAATATTGCCGACAAGTAGAACACTTGTTACTTTCAGTTTTATTCTTTGTAGACTGCCTGCATATACATAAGCATACTTCTAATCTTTTCCATGGATCCTAAAAAATAGGTTCCTCTCTTTAGGTAACATTCTGTCAGTTTATTGAAATATCTAACTCCTCCACACACCTCTCAATAATCCATAGTTAGGTGCTTTCACTGAGAAACTCATTAGCTGTTCAATCTAAAAAAAATAAACTGGGCTGCTGAAGTCCTCCGCCCCACCAGGGAGTGCTACACTTTATTTTGGTAGTCAGTGCTTCCTTCCATTGAGTCCAGCAGTTCTCCATTAATGCCATTCACTATTTTTGGTTGGGCTTTATTCTTCCTTGCTATCAGGCTCTTGTTATTTTTTATTTACTTGTAAACTGGTTCACCTGACAGGACACAAGGGGAAGGGTAAATCCAATAGGCATGGATAATACTGAGTAACCAATCAACCAGTTAATTTTCGTTAGGAATCCAGAGAACCTAGAAAAAAAAGAGTGAAGGCATGGGGAGAACATGCAAATACCAAATAAACAGTGACTGAAGATCAGGATTGAACACCAGAGGATGTGAGGCAGACATTTTAATCATTCAGCCCTAAGGCGTACATCAGTGAAGAAGATGGATTTCCCTTTCTGCCCTCCCCCTTTTAATGGCCTAGGAGCCTATTATTCCAGCCTACTTGTTCTATCTAAGCCTTAAGTTTAACCTATCTCACCTTAATATTTCTTGTGGTCAGTGCAGCCCTACACTTTTAGTCTGGACAGGCTTAAAAACTCTAACAAAAGAGCAAGGCCAATGAAAGTTGAGCTCTGTTTCCTGTACCCTTATGGAAAACATATTTCAGTGTGGTACAAAAATACACTGTACTGTTAAAATGTTTATTTAACTGGTCTGGCAAGATTAAGTTTACCAAACAGGTCATTACACTGTTCGGCCAACAAACTTACTGCCAGTTTACATGTCCAGCATCAGAACACACATACAGAAGCCCTCATTACAGAGACAAACCAAGGGTCAGAAACAGACATAAGATCTTAGAAAAACTTCTGAAAAGTGGAGCACAATATATTTTTTAAGCAGCAAAATCTGTCATGTATCAGGAAGAAACAATACACAATCTTGTGTCATTAACAGTCTTCCATAAGTCAGACAAGGTGACAAATGTCAAAGATTGCCTCAGGGCTCCATCCATTACTATGCTATCCTGTCAATAACTGGCTGGATAGTGATAAAGTATTACATATATCCTCTTTGTGAGTTGCAGACAGTTGAACCAAGAGGAATTGTCTGTGAAAACAAGTTTTAGTTGTCTGCAGAAAAATATCAGCAAATTTGACAGGCTGAGACTGTACTCATGCATCCTGTCACTGAAAAAAATAAAAAAGCACTCTTTGTATGCTTTGATTTAGTATTGGCAAGACTGCTATAGAAATCAGTCACCAGTGATATAAGAGCTGGAGTTTGTATCAGCATTTCACTAGCTGCATTTGTTTAGCACATCACTGAACCTATCTTCCTTTTTTGATATCCTCACTAAAAAGCAATTCTTAATTGCTTTTTCAGCTTTAGGTTTGACTACTATGTCTAGCATTAATAAACTGTTATAAGCTGCTGATCTTTATCATCCTACTCTTATGTAGCCATTGTGAAGATGGCACCCAACCTTTACATAAAACTAAGACTAGTCTTGGTTTTATCAACAGTATAACTAATAGTACATTATGTGCTCTACTTGGCTATGTTGGATACATTTTAAAAGAATAAAATATGTTATCTATAACTCTACAGTGACTAAGTCTGCATACATATTTGCAAAACAAATAGAAAACAAAATGAAGTAAAGTAAGACAAGGTTATTATGTGTAATGATAAAAAACATTGGCACCAGACACCACATACTTTTTAGTTACCAAAGGGTCTATGCTTCCAATGAAAACATTTATTCCCTCTGCTTTTTCTTAAAGTTGCCTTGCTTCAATGAGACACATCAGAACCCGTCTTTTTTTTCCTTGTCCAGCACAGCTAGGCATGTGAAATTTTCATACTTTGTGAATAGTATGTGGGCTAAAGTCATACTGTGCTGCTGAAATATATCTTTTTGTTAGAGATCCTGTCACTGAGAATTCTCTGATATATTTTTTCTTATATTAGCATTACAGGAATCAGCAACATAAATGGCCAGACTTGGATTGATTCTCATGCCAAAGGCTAGTGACTCAGTGTCTCAGGGCTGCCTTACTGTGCCTTTACATTGCTTCCACATTCAGTACAAACACAAAAATAAAAGGAGTTTCTCTGCTCTATACTGAAAAGAAAGATCAAGTGCACATGAACTTTTTTCAACCCTCTGCATTTATGCAGCGGGACAGCTTCAAACTATTGATTCTTTGTTTCAGTTTGCTTTCATTTTTCTGAGCATAGATTGACTTCGGTAACGGTTGTGAGAAAGATGGACATTTTATTGATTAAACTATACTTAGCATATAAAATAAACATCACATTATTTTGTGCACATATCTGTAGTTGTACCTCGTTAGTCTTAACATTTGGTAGTGTAGAAGTCATATGTGTTTTATAATGTTTGAAGGAGTTAGAGCTGATATTTGCGCAGCAGGAACAGTTAATCTGATAATTTACAGATTAACAAACTCGAATGGGTAAACTTCCTAGCAAAGCCAAGATTTTGATAACAGCAGCAAAAACTATAACTTAGATAAAAGCCCTTAAGACTTGGCAGGCCCCTCACTATAATCAGTTCACTCAGGACCAGGTCAGACCTTAACCACAACAACTATCTTCAGTCAATACTTGCCGCACATTATCAAGCATTTGGACACCGCACAACTAGCAGGCTCCCAATTTTCCTCCTTACCATGATGCTCTACTGTATGATGTCATCTGATACTTCATTGTTAATGGCACTGTACTAATGTCTGCTTGCAGCATTTTATGGTTTATTCCAGACTGCAGGCCCTGGTATGTGTTTCAGTTAGAGGTACTAGATAACTTTCATGGATTCCTTTTGCTAAAATTTAGCTGTTCCTTATAGTATTAAGGTCTGAGACAACACTGATTTTATGAGATTGAGAGTTATATAGTTTCATTCTTATAGTGGCATATGCACAGTATTGAGTATGAACCACCTACAGATTTAATAGATATGCTTTGAGTAAGCTCTTGAGTACATCATGGGCTTTTATTGATACAGCAATTGAACTGAGCAGGCAAAAGTAAGAGTTGATTTCCTCAATGACAGTTTCTAAGTCTGCATATTATCCTCTATATTGTCTGCATAAAATAAAAACTTCAGCAATATTGCTGTCTCTGTTTTGCTGCAGAATGCACTAATTGCATAAAAAAATCAGATTTCCATTCCTTCAGGACATAGTTTAATCCAATATATATCTCCATTTGTTTGTGTCTTTCAGCTTTTCCCGGTTAGGGGTCACCACAGCAGAACTCCGATCCGCTAATGATTGGCAGTAGAGTTTTACATGCTGGCTTGCTGGGCCTAACGCACAACCTTCAATGAAGGAACGCCCATTCACGCATATTGCCACACAGAAGACGCTCTAACTGAGAATCGAATGGGCAACGTCTAACTGTGAGGCAAATACACTAATTCTTCTGACCTTGATCCTGTGAGTTCAACAGTCTAGCAAGGGGTTCAGAAGGTAGGCTACAACTATCCTATGTACTTCTACAATATGTCATGCCCATTGCCACATTATCATTATTATAATTTTCTTTTTTATTTTTCTTTTGTATTCAATATATAAATCTTAGTACAAAGAGTCTGTTAACATTGTAAAATTGTAATAAATTACTCACAGAGATTTTCTTTCCAGGCCTCCGCTGAAAATAGGCTTTTGGCCTTTTACAATCCTAATAAGTAAATGAAAATAAATGAATGAATAAATAAATAAATAATTGATAAATAAATAATAAAATTAACACTAACGCTTTTTGTCATGCTGTTAGTCTGTCAGTTTTGAAAAGAATGTATGGGGTAATAGTGTCTGTAGCTGTTGAATGGACTACACAGTCAGAATCAATTATTTCAATCTGAGCATGACTATTAAGCTGTGCAGAAGTCACATTCTCACCCTAAATGTCAAACATTATGGCACATCTGCTTTTGGAAAAACTATTATCGATTCTTATCACATTGACAGTACCCCCTCAAAATGGGTACAATATATAAAGTTTTAAAGGAAGGTTACTGTCCTCCATTAAGGAGGAAACTCCATTCTGAGACAGTAGTCTTATTCCCTAAGAAACAGGTAAAAAAATGTCATCTATTCAAGCAGACTTAGTTTGAAAATTGTTCATAGGTAAGCACTAGGCAAGCTACCCTTGTTTGCCATTTTAAGCCTAGATAATTTCCTTCAAAGGTAAGAATCAAAGCCTGTACCTCATGACTGTGAGGTAAACACCCTAGCCATTATGCCAACTCCCAACCTGTTATTGTAGAGTACACATTTTCCAGAGTACCCCCTGTCCTACAGAACAATGTTCCACCAGAGATAAAAGACTAAGATACTCTTCAGGAATTCAGATAATCCCTGGCAGATCACCTCTAGAGTAAACGTACTTCAGAGATAATGGTTAATATGATCCCACTCCTTGATCACTAATCTCAAATACTTTAAACTGAAGCATATTGAAGAGTGAAAGCATATTTGGTATATATTCTTTACAGACATGCAAACAAAGCACATGCTGTAATCAATGCTAGTGGTTTAAACATTAACCAAAGTCGATACAAGCATCACTTCTCTTGGTCAGGCATTTAAATATGCCAAATATGCATAACTCTGTGTCAGTGTCATTTACTATGATTAAAAGGGCTGTGTTTTAAAGTGTTTTTGCCTGAAGTTGTATTTCCTAAGTGATTAGTTTTAGTCATATTATATAACTGTGACTATATTTAGTCATATGATATAACTTATGCAACTGAACAACAAACTATAAGGTAGTATGTGTAAGTTAAACAATAATACATGTGTTACTCTCAAAAATTCTGTATTCTTGCCTTACAGGCCTGGGTCATGACTGAAAAGGATCTTTGGATGTATTCACTTACCCAGTTAACAAACATAAATAAATAAATAAAATCACAGATTTTGTAGTAGCAGATTCTCTTCTAATCACTACATTGTGGTCATTGGTTAGAAAATCCTTTTAACTTGCACAACACATCTGTCAAGGTATTTCATCCATATCAAAAGAGATATTTTATATCATTATATTTTTCCATCATTAAACACATTCTCAAATACAATACTCCATTTGCAATGTATCTTTGTAAACCTTGGGACCAACTTGAAAGACTCCACAAGATTCCTAACTAAGATGTCAAGAAGTTCAACCTAAGTTTTCCTGGCATATTAAAGTCTATTTCCCTCTATTCTGTTTCTTATAGACACCTAAGGAGTGACCTCTGTCTAGTCTTCCAACTATTGAAAGACCTTGCAATCTTCAAACACCTGCATCTTCACAGAACCAACACTCTAACAAACACCAGTTCTTAAGACCTAATCTATTATTGCAAGATTAATAACACATGCTGGCACAAAAAGTTCATAATGCAGTGTATTCACAATCACTACAATAGACTCCTTTTATACATCAAACCACACAACTCGTTACGTGCCTTCAAAACCACTCCAGATAATTGGATGGGTGATCACAAATTTACATATACAGTATGTAGCAAAACTTTTAACCATTGTTAATTAGCTTATTTAAACTATACTCAGATGATGTGGGTAAGCTTCTTTTCAGTGTTTTAGCCATAAAGTTAGTAAAAGCTAATGAACATATGAACCTATACACATTTTCTTGCACAGATACAGTACAAGTCTATGTAAATTGGCCCCATATTACAGCAAAACATTTCATAATGCCTATTAATATCTGCATTTCTCCATGTGGGCTATACAGGTCATACATTTCTGGAAGCAAAGATATTGCACAATATAATTTTATGGTAACTCAGACCTCATATCCCATCTTTAAAATTCAAAATCTGGTTAACATGTCGAATTTAGGTATACATACATGTTTATGTCCATTTCAGAAAAACTGTATAATTAATGTGATTGTCCAATCCAGCAATGTCTTTGCAGTGATAAATCCTCTTTAGTTAAAGTTTAGACATTATTAAAGCTCCTCCAAAGGTTTCTTACTTCAGATCTAGCTCATATGTGGTCAAGAGCAGTAGCTTGCAGTTCATTGGTTATTGTACTATGATTCAAGGGTTTTATTGGCCTTCTTCGTGTTAAATCAAAATAAAGAATAAAAAGGTCACACAGACAAACCATTCAATAAAAGATGTAAGAAAGACCCAGCCAAGCTACAGTAATACCTTAAAACCCCTGTTGTGGAGTCCCACAGGGTATATGCAAATTACCATTTAAGGACATACAGTGTTTCAACTAAATGGCTTCTGAATGCCCATCACTTTTACTTTTAAGTCTTCATGGGTACATTCAGTTCAATAAAATCAAACCCTACTAGCTGTACCCATGCATGCTTTGGCCTTTTTATTGACCTTAACAGTACAGCTTAAGTGGATTGTTTGTTTATACTTTAGAAACAAAGAGTGGGAGAACAAGATGGCTACAGCTAGCTCTTTCAAAAACCCTGAATAAAACTACAATCCACAGGATAAGAGGAGGACTACAAACTGAAAATAGAATACAAAATCTCTTCAAGATACCTTATATTAACATTTGTGCAGCTTCAAATCATCGAAGTAGCTGTTTGTAATCAAGATTACTCAACATTGCAATATATAATTCCTGCCACGTGGTAGTAACGGCCTGTATGATAAATAGGAATGCAAGATACCAACACAATGTCTAAGGAAAAAAGCAGCATGGAGATTCTGACAACAAAAACTAAATACTCAGTTCTAGCCTTTCCAGAAAAAGATACAACACCAAAAAGATAAAGGACAACAAAACAGTCTGGAATGGCAAAAACAGCAACTAAAACTAAACCGGACCAACCAGCTAATCTAGAAGACGTCAAATTAGCTCTACATCCTATTCATCAGGCAATACAGGACCTCATTCTACAATTTAAATCCTTCAGAGACTCATTAAATCAGCTTTTAACAAGAATTGAGAAGTCAGAACCAAAACTACTGGAAACAGAAATAATGATTGACAACATACAACAAAGTGTGGACACTAACCTCAAATTAATACAAGACATGCAATCCAAAATAATAGACCTTGAAGCCTGATCACTTAGAAACGATATAATTATTTTAGGTATACCTGAGTCAGTTACACATAATAACTTAATAATAACTATTAAGCAAATTTGAAATATTTTATTGGATGACTCTGCTAAGATGCAGCACTTAATAGAAAGAGACCATCGTGCATTACGAGAAGCTCAAGCACCAAATAAATCAAGACCAATTTATATTAGGACATTAAACTACCAGGACTTTTCAGACATTCTGCAAGCTGAAAAAAAAAAGGTTTTCTCACCTGGAATGGGAATCGGATCTCCTTTGCAAAGGATCTTCCCCTTCAGATAAGACAGGCAAGACAAGCTCTGTCTACATTTTGCTGTTTCCTGATTAATAGAAAAATAATATCCAAACATACTAGTGTTCTTCCATAAAGAAATGAAATACTCTATCACATCTAACAAAGAGGAAAAATAAGTATTCCAATCAATCTTTAAGGAAATGCATGCTTGAAATTGACTCTTAAATGAAAACAGACATTGAATTTGGTGTGGCTGATTCCATGCTACCCCCTAGGAAGGAGATCCTAATTGATGCTTGGTTATTTTAGACCTACCAATTTCCCATACATAAATCTGAGGCTGGAGAGGAAGACTGGAGGGGACCTATCAGAATGGAAAGGATGTTCCATAATTTCCAGTTGAGCAAGATAAGAAGATACCAACACCCTCTACATATGCCTTCAAAGCATTTCCCCCATTAAGTTAGTATCTTCCATACATTTCAAGTTGTTAACCCATGGGGGATGTATGGGAATATTTACCCATGTATCACTATCAAATCACTAAAAAAGTAGAAATACCAAGATTTTATTATGAATTACAGCAGATCTCATTTCCCGGGCATGTTGAGTCTCAACACAGGGTTAGAAAAGGTATTGTGACACACAGAACTCTCTGGCCTTAAATATACTAACCAAGTTTATCTTCCTGCTGTATAAATTGCATGCAAAGTTTAGACAGTCTAAAATTGATGGTCAGACTTGCAGAGTAATTATAAAATGAGCCACAGAGAAATGAAACTCTGGGTCTCTTTGCTTTATGCTCTGCTTTGATAACTATAAATAAAGTTCTGGATATCCACTGGGAAAGATAGTCAGTCGCAGTTAGTGCTGAACATTTCAAAATGAGGCATACACACTAACTTATGAGAACTGAGTCAAAACAAAAGATTTCAGCATGAACAAAGACTAAGAAATAAGTTTCTTGTTATCAGTATTACCCTATTTTGCTTTCCTTTCTAACTTCATTCAAATAATTAAAACACTATATAATAAATCCTAAACAAATTTATATATAAATAAAAATGTTTCCAATAGAATTATGATTAAAAATGGAACAAGACAAGGCTGCCTTTTATCCCCGTACCTTTTCAACTTATATCTAGAATGACTTTTCCGTCTTTTTAAACAGCATATGTATCATAATCCTCCAATACTCTTTAATAGTAAAGTATTCCTGACAGCTTTTGCCAATTATTTATATTTATACTTTTCTTACCCAAACTCATATATTTCTAAACTACTGAAGACCATTGATCTTTCTCAAAGCTATCTAATTATAAATTTAATTTAGACAAAACTATTATATTTCCTTTAAGCCCTCTTAAGCTAACGTTATTATATCCACATTTAGACACAATTAAAATAAAACAATCTATTAAATACCTTCGGATGACATTTTACCAAAATAAAAAAAGGAATTTTATCAAAATAACATCTTGACTAAGTTGCAAAATATAATACAGGATTATAACAGATGGAATAACTTAAAATTGCCCTTTTCATCAAAGGTTGCTGTAGTCAAGATGGATATATTACCTAGATTATTATATATTTTCATGACCTCCCAAGTGATAGTCTACAATAAATTCTTTAAAAAACTACACACATTTTTAGCTAAATTTATATGGTCCCCCAAGTCTGTAAGGATATTATACCACAAACTAATGCAACCGAAACTAAATGGGTGACTTAATCTTCCAGATTTCAGATTGTATTTTGATATAATTAATAGTCGTAGAATAATAAAAATCATGGAACATAACCCAATAAATTACACTTGGATACTTATATGGTTAACACTATATTATAAATATATAAAATCCCTCAGTTTTAACCACAAAGTACTTCCTTTTCTTTATTAGAAAGAATTGTTAGTTTACAAGTTCATTGACCCAATAAAATACTTTATCACTAATTTACAAAATCTCTTTGCAGCTTTAAATTTATCAGCAGCTTTGGAAACTTTACAACCCTTACATTTCAATCCAAATCTGAGACTCAGTAACTTAATATTTAATCTAAATAACTTCCCCTTGCTAAATGATAAATGAATTTTGGACTTCTTCCCCTTTTGTGAATGTTCTATCACAGAAATAAGAGCTCATCTTAAGCTACCTAAAACCTACACAATTATTCTAAGGCAAATTAAAGAGCTATGCTTTCGATACCTCTATAACAGTAATATAACAATTGTGGGCATAGAGAACTGTGAGTCCTTGTGGAAGCTAAAGCTAGAGAAAAAATGATATCAAATACATATAGGTTGATAACTGCTATTAAATATCAAAATAACACCTTTCTCTAACTATTGGCTTAAAATTAATCTTTTGATCTCTGAGCAACAGATAAAACAAGCAATTAAAATAACTTCCAAGATACTCCTTCTGAAAAAGTTGATGTACACACAACTCATGATCATTAATAATGCCTATTTTACCCCCATGGCTTTACATAAAATTAACACATCCATTCCACCAGTTTGTCCTTACTGTGAGTTCCAAAAAACAGACTTACTCCATCTATTTTGGAGTTGTAAATGTGTATACAAATTATGGAATTCCTTAATGATTCAACTTCAAAAGATAGGATATGAAAAAAATACGGTGACATGGGAATTTACATTACTTCATATCCCACCCACGGATATATCACCACATCAAACTCGTATTTTAATTACTCTCTTTCTATTAATGAAACTTTTCGTTGCATCTAAATGGATGGATAGACTTGGAATTACATGGGGAGGTTTTAAACAAATGGCTACCAAACACTTGTGGCTTATAAAATGGTTAATTCGAATAATAAAAAATGATCCAGTCTCCTGGAAGTTTGGGAAAAATTATTTAACTTTATATCTTCCCAGTAACCATTAATATTTACTTCCCCCTGTGAGTATGTTCTACATTAGATATCAATCTGCCCTCATTTTCTGTCATGTGTTTTCTATGAATATCTATATTTTTGAATACATGGTTTTAGTTGAATGGCACAGATGTAAATAAGTGTAATATAGTTTTCTGTTTGGTTGGTATAGTTTTATTCATATATATTTTGATTGTTTTTTTTTCTCTTCCTTTTGTTAGCATGGTGTATGTTAATATAAAATCAAATAAAGTTTTTTGAAAAAAAAAAGAAACAAAGAATATACAATCAAGCCTGCTGTTCATAAACATTGGGGTGGCTACAATATATCCCAAATAACATCCAAACCGGAGAATAAAAAGGCCACCCAATCAAACCATTTAAAGAATCATTTGTATATATTCCAATTACCACAACTAGAGAAGTTTTAGGTATTACACAGCAAAACCTCTAGTTTGGCGGGGTTATTCTTGGAGTTTTTACTTCCCCTAATTTCTGTAACCTGGAGTTTTGTTATATGGGTGGATGTGGTACTACAGTCAAGGCAAAATTTATTTTTTTTCGTTAGTGAAGAATGTCACATTTAAACTCTTCTTTTGGATGAATTGCAGCTATGATGAGCTGTGACTCAATATTTTAATAGGAAGCCTAGAAGGTGACACTAGGCTAGTTATATGCAGCCTCAAGTATGCTTACCTGTACTTGTTTGACAGTGGCTTAACTAAAGATGTGTTTAGTATTTCTGTGACACACTTACTGCCATTTTTTGAAGCTTATAAGTTCTACTTGATGTCATTATTTTAATTTTGCTTAGATCATATATTGTTTACCACTATAAAGAACTACTTTAACAATGTTGAAGACCTACATAGGTTTATAGTTTCATAGGTGTGTACTAGGTCAATGGTCCTGGAGCCTTTATAAGCGTAGCCCATAGAAGTGCCTTGGCATCATGTCACTGTTAGTTCCCGGTGCCTCTATCAAGTAGAGCCACTGGAGTGATCCCTGGGGTGAACTTTCTATTTCCCATCCACTCATCAAGATTTCTAATGAAAAGGGCCAGTGAGGTGCTCTGTTTGACATGTATGGGAAGTCTGTTCCAGAGCATGGCCAGTCTCTAGGTTATTAACCTGTCCCTTCAGCATGTTCTGTTGATTGTGGTAATGAGGTTGAGGTCCCTAGAGCATGTGGTGCAGAGGGATTGGGATTTCTTTAGATGTAACATTTCTAACAGGGCTGGGTCAGACATGGCTTTGTAAGTCAAGCAGAGATCGCCTCTTAAGAGATGATATGAGATAGAGAAAATCTGGAGTTTTTTGAGTCTGCCCATGTTGGGCATGTGTTTAAGGCCTAGAATCCTCTTCATGAGGTACTTTTGCGGCCTTTCCAGCTATTGCAGGTGTTTAGTAAGGTACATGCCAAATGAGGCATTATACTCGATGATTGGTCTAATGAGGGAAGAGTAGGGAGAGATGATGACCTCTTTCTTCATGGATGCAAAACCCTTGGTAATGAGATGTGCCACACAGAAGGACTTTCTGACCACAGTGGCAATGGTGGTCGAAAGAGAGGCTGCTGTCAACCTGTGTCCCCAAATTTCTTATAATGCCTTCACTGTTCATTGGGCTATCATCAATGTGGTAATTAGTGGGAACTGAGTTTTTCCCAAGGGGAATGATGCATTTTTTGGCATTAAGCTTAAGGCCATGGCTTTGATACCAGGTTGTTGGTCTCAGTGAGGCCTTTCTGTAGGATGTCTACATCATTTAAGGAGTTAATAATGGCTCCCAGCTTGCAATTGTCAGCAAACTTGGTCAGCCAGAGTCCTTCCATGTTGGCCTGGACTTCAGCGAAGTAGATGCCAAACAGGAGAGGACCCAGGACTGATCCCTATGGGACTCCACTCATGATTAGTCAGCAATCTGACTTGGAGTCTGCTACTTTCACACTGTGGGTTCTATCTGTGAGTCAATGTGCAACCCACCTAGTGATATAGGGGTTGATGCCTAGTTTGGTGAGTCTATCAATAATTCCTGAGTGGGGAATGGTATCAAAGGCCTTGGCCAGATCAAGGTAGTCTGTATGAACTGCCTTGCCCTCATCCACAGCTCTGGTGACTGACTCAAAGAAGTCAACCAGGTTGAGCAGGCATGATCTACCCCTCACAAAAGCAAATTGCATGGGATCCAGAGTTTGTAGATTCCCAATATCCTTGTTAATTAGGTTCATGATGATACACTCCATAGCCTTACATATCAGACTCATCAGGCTAATGGGGCAATAATTCCCAGGGTCTGTAGTTGCTCCCCCTTTATGGAGAGGGATGACTGTAGCAGTGCACCATTCTGCAGGGACAAAGCCTGAGGTGAGGCTGTGATTGAACAGGGCACACAGGTGTGGCACCAGTTCACTTTGCAGTTCATGTAGAACACAGCCAGGGAATATTGTTGGGTCAAATGGAAGGTGTATTCGTGGCCTTGGACAATGCCGCTTTCATTTGTGCTGCAGTAATGCTAGGTGCCTGGCATTCTTCCAGTATTGTGATTGGTCATTTGGGGGAGAGTGGGGTAAAGCTGGCACTGAATATGTTGGCCAGTATGTTGGCAATATATGTTGGCTCAGTGTAGGAGGTACCATTGTGCAGTAACTCAGAGAAAATCTGGGTATTGCCGTGGAGATTCTTGCTATAACTGTAGAAGGCTGTGTGTTTGGTTTTAGTGTCTGCTGCTATTCTGCCTTCATAGCTGGCTTTTGAGGATTTGATGAAGGATCTCAACTTTTTGTTGAGGCTTATAAGGGAGTTTTTCCAGTCTTGTGAATTCACCTTTTTTGCAACAGTTTCTTCCTTCTGTTGTAGAGTTTGTTAATGGCAGGGGACCACTAGATTGGCTTCCTTTTTTTGGAGGAGAGCATCTTGGTTCTGTTGGGTGTGGCTAGTTCCATGCATTTATGTACATGTTCGTACAGTGTACTGGTGTATGATTCAGTGGTCATGCACCTATTTTCCATTTGCATTGGTGCCATGAAGTTAGCCACTTCTGATTTTATGAGCCCAAAGTCAGTTTTGGAGAAGTTTTTCACGGTGGTTACCTTTGCTGGTGGTGTGGGTGAGATGTGGATTTCCATGGTAATTAGTTTGTGGTCGGATCTAACCAGGGAGGAATTTACTACTGGTGTTGAGCAATGGTTACCTATGTCAGTAATAACCAGGTCAAGGATGTTGCTTCCTCTAATGGGGTAAGAATGAGCTGGTCCAGGGCATTGGAAGTAATGAATTCCAGGAAGCACTGGGCAAGTGCATTGGTGCATGAGTAGTTTTCCCATTTGATGGAGGGGTCATTTAAGTCACTCAGTATGAGAGTGTTGGGTTGGACCCTAATAGTTTCCAGGGTGCTTAGGAACATGGAGTGAGAGTCTTTGGACATGGTTGGGGACCTATAGCAGGCTACGACCTGAATTGCCATCTTACCCACTGTTAGTTGTACCTGAAGTATCTCAGATGCGTTATGCTTGGTTACTAGTCTGGAGGTGTGCATATCCTTTATGAATATGGAGATGCCACAACCTTTGGAGCTTCGGTCCATGTTCTGGGGCTGAAAAGTGTGGAATTAGTTATAGCCTGGTAGTGCAGGGGTAATTTCTGCTGTTTTAAACCAGGTCTCTGTTACAGCACAAATGTTGATGTTCTCCATTTTGAGGAGTGCTTCGAGCGAGTACATCTTGAGATTTCGACTTCTAGCATGGAGCAGTATGACCTTCAGATTGCATTTATTTATAGCTGTTACAGTGGTAATTTGTTCTTTAGAACACCACCTAAAAAAGGCACTATAGAGGTGGCAAGAGCCTTAGCCAGTATCAGGAAACCTAGGGGTGACAGATGCAGCCCATCTCTGTCAAAGCATCGAGGCCTGTTAATCATGTCATCCCAAGCAGACAGATACTGGATCCCCTTAGAATGACAGCAGAATCTTAGCCAATTGTTGAAGCCAATCATTTTCTGCTTGTACTGCAGTATCATTCTGGGTGATGGTAGGATGCTGCTCAGGGCTAGGGTCATACCTGCCTGGGCCACATAATCCGAGAGCTCCTCCATGTCTCTTTACATGTGGTCCAGTGAGGTGCATCTCAGGTCATTCACACCCACATGGACAATGACAGACTCATACTTGTACTTGTGGGGTGACCTGTGTGCATGTGTTATGTGTTGGATCCTGGCACCCGACATACTGCTGACTGTTACCTTCTCCTTATTCATCCTAGTGAGTGAGACATCAGTGTGCCTCACTATTGAGTCACCTATGATTAGTGTATTGGGCAAGCTGTTTTGCCTTAGGGGCTTAGGTTGAGGGCACACTGTGTAGGTGAGCTATGTGTCTTGTGATTTGTGCTGTGTTGTGGTGGTCAAGTGCATTTCTGATTTGGAAGTCTCTGCTGTTTGGGTAGATTTCTATTGAGATCCTCCACAAAGGTGGGTGTGTGGTTTGTATTTTTATGTGAGAGCTGTGATGGTGGGTGTTCTGGAGGGCTATGTGTTCTATGTGGTGTGGTGCAGGTGTTGACCTTTTCTTCTTGACCAGCTATTTCAGTCTTAGCTGGAGGGCATGTCTTCCAGTTTGGATATATAAGTGCATCTCTCACAAGTCTGAGTGTTGGGAGGTAAGAGGAAAGGGTTGTCTGTGTATATGAGGCAGTTGCTACACTGCCTCAGAATGCCCAAGTTTACCTGGTTAATAGGAGAAAGCATAGAGAACTGACCTTTAGACATGCCAGTAGGGATGGTCATTATTAATAAGTACTGGAGCTGTTTTTTATAGGATGTTTAGTGTTGCTAGCACTTATGTGTGCTACGATAATTGCTACAAGAGGCCAGATGAAGTGCTAGGCGAATAAGCTAGTTAAATGCAGGAGAGAAAAGAACTAGCAAGATCTAAGGGAAAAATTGAAGAGCAGACTTTCTGGCACCGGTAATATTTTACACTAGCTTAGTGGCGCTGCATGGTGCACAAACCCATGCAAACACAGGCTTTTAAAGCAGAAAGTTGAAAGGGAGCTAGAAACCACTCCTCTTGTGGTAGATAGGCTACCTAGTACTTACCACACCCACTGATAAGCTGAGAGGCTTTCCTCTAACACAGAAAGGTCTGGGGAACTCAGAAACTACAATACAGTCCTGAATACAGCAAATCTGTATCTGGACTACTCTAGTAACAGGAAAGGCAGGAAAACAAGCTAGAATTTTTTTTTTAATATAATAGTCGCAAATGAGCAAACTGATTTTAACAAATTAACCAATTAACCAATAAAAAAGCTCAAAACTGAGCCCTGTTCCAGCAGTCTTCCATCAGACAAATTCTAGCTGTATACTCCTGCCACTAGGGTGCAGGGGAACCTTCTCCAAAAAAGATGGCTTGAATTAGTGCTCAAGTTATACAAACAAAGCTGGAGTCAGCAGGTCTGAATCTAGTCTATGCTACAGAAAACAAGGTGCACCAATTTCAGAAAGAAACAGTTCAAATAAGCAGGCACAATAAGCCTTTAACCAGAAATTCCCAGCTCAGAAGGGCAGAATCTACCCTCTCCTCTCACAAGAGTGCAGACCACAAACCTTCTTAATGTAAAATAACTGGCCTGAAGCCCAAGTGCTTAAACCAGAACTAAGACACTTTTAGAATAGACACTAAGCCTTCAATCAGCAACTCCCAACTTAGGAGGATGTGAGCTACCTGTCCTGCCACAAGAGTGCAGACCACAAACCTTCTTAATGTAAAACAGCTGGCCTGAAGCCAAGTGCTTAAACCAAAAGCCTTAGAATAACAGTTATAATTTAATCAGGCTATTAACAAGCAGTAATAAATGCAGCAGAATAAATGCAATTGAGTCATTTTAAGAACAGGCAGCAAAAGCAGTGATCAATCCTTAAATAAAGACCTTCAAATCAAAAATTAAATGCAGAGATGAGTGATACTCAGAGCAATGCAGAACACGCAGACACTTCAGATAACTACAGATATTTCTAAATAAAAGAGCAATGCTGTCTCTCAGCTCCTCCCACTAATTAACTGATGCTATTCATAGTTTGTAAAGGAATTCTTTGCAAAGGAATTCTTGGTAACTTTTTTTTAACTGGCCCTAGCCAAGAACTTTTAAAACTCCAACAGAACAGAAAACTTAAAACAAAACAAATGTAATACTAGAATAAGATGCAAAATAGAAGTGATCAAATCTTAAATAGAGAGCTTCAAATCAAAATTAAATGCTGAGATGAGTGATACTCAGAGCAATGCAGACCACACAAACACTTCAGATAACTTGCTCTTCTAGCTGACTTGCTACTGAAATAAACTTTAATAAAAAGATAAGAACATTCTTTGTTTAACTTCCTGTTCATTCATGTTGAGAAGAAACAAAACATATTGCATTTCCTCTTAACAGACTTGATATAAAGGGGCTTTTGCTCCACCAAGGACTTTTCCACAACATCAGCCTAATAAAAACTCAAAACCTGAAGGCTGATATTTTGACAGCCTATCAGGGTGCACCCCCTTTGTCAGTACTGACCATTATTTAATCTGTTAGGCCTTTTTTCCTAGTTTACCAGAGAATCTGCCTAGGCGCCAAAACCTTAGTGATTTATTGTTCACTCCATCATTAAATATTTGCATAATAATAATAATAATTTGGTGGAATGGATGTTCAGTCTACTGAAATGATTATTCCATTGACTAGATAAGTCAGGATTCATGCTGCAATATAGCCCTGAAGAAACCACAACTCAATGAAAATTATTGATCCCATCCCAACCATGAAAAAGTGAGGAATGGATTTTAACATGGGTCCTGCTGGGGACATGTTCTTTTTCACCAAGCATTATTTTGCTTGACTGAAGTTCAATGAACTTAAATGTGCCTATACATATATATATATATATATATATATATATATATATATATACATACACACACATATATATAATATGAGTATATCATCAAGCATCAAACATTCAAAATACCAGCAATAAAAAGAATAATGATTTAAGTCTAAAATGATTGAAAATAAAAATTAAAAATAATATTTTTGCAGGAAGGCAAGTGTCCCCCTATGCCCCCCCCCCGCTAATACATATAATACATACATGTATATATATATATATATATATATATATATATATATATATATATATTTAACAAAATAAAACTTTTTTTTTTTTTTTTTGCAGGGGAGCAAGCACTCTTACACCCACACCCCATGCTAATTATTTCTTACAACTTTGATAACACACTATCAAATTTCCCAATCTCCAATGTACTACAATCTCGCACAGATTTAAAAACATGCAAGCATATGAATGTAAACCATATAAATATATATATATGATGTGTATATATATATATATATATATATATATATATATATATATATATATATATATATATACATATACATTTTGAGCAGTACTGTTGTCTTTTGCTGTCTTACCCATTTTAAATGTATACTAGAAGTGTTGCTTTGTTTAATATGGTTAGATGCCACAAAAGGTGAGAGTGACTCTCCTGTCAGTGGAGTGTGTATGACCTTTGTACCAGTCCAGTGTATAACTGAGACTGTCTTTCTAGCATGTATGTGTCATCCTTCTCCTGGTCCAGTTACAGAAGATGAACAGGTGATGCCATGCTGACCATGGTCTTCACCAGCCAAAGTCTCTTGTGCTGAGTTGCCAGTCAGCACTATGGCTGGCTCTCAGCAAGGGGATGATAGTTCTTTTGTTTAGGGTGACCTGGATGGGTCACTGGTGCCTTCCGCATCCACTTCTTAAGAGGAAGGGCAATGACTCCTCTTTGGGGTGTGGACTGGAAGAGTTTCCCTGTTTTCTCAGCCTCAGTTGCAGTAGTTAGTGGCTGCTGAAGTGCAATGGTGAATATTTACCTATTTCTGCAATGTGTGGTGTTTTCTGGTGCAACTTGTGCAGTTGCAGAACTAAGTGGCCCTATCCATAAAACCACCAGGGAGGGCAACTTGACCATAACATTGCATTTAAGACAATTCTCAAGGTGTCCCTATAGCAGATAATGAAGATTAATGTGCTTCTTCCTTTATTGCTACAGTTTAGATACTGTTTAACAGCCTATTCCCATCATCTTATATACTGCTATCCTCAAAAAACAGGAAATAGACCATATATTTTTTATGGGACAGAAAGTAGCAAAGGATTCATCACCAATTTCTATCAGTCCACAGCAAGCAAGAACATTTAGGATCATATGATATGAGTGTCTTTGTGTATTTTCATTGTATACCACTCCTTGAATCAGTTTACAATTAGATCACCCCTGAATTGGAGGCAGCCTGCTAAATAATGTGCTTACATAGTCATACATTGATTTGGGGCTTATCTCCCACCCCCCTTAATGAAATGACATTCATTTATTTTGCAGTCATAAATTAATACTTTAAAAGGTCCACTTCCCTTCTCATTCTATAGAAAACTGTAGTTCTACTCTTATAGGTCCATAGGTTGGTAGTTATATTGTAGGCAAAATAAGTTACCTACCAAATGTGATTGTTAATTCATTAAATAAATTGAAAAAAGAAGGGTATTTTACCATTATCATTCTCAGTGTGGACAGCTGTTGAAAGATGACAAGTATCCTTTACTTTTCTGAAGGAGAAATTCCCAGTAACTCAGATGGAATTTTAAATATATTAGCAGATTAAAGATTCATTTCTTTACCCTCCTTTAAAGACTTTGCTCAAGCTGGGTCCCTTTCCACATACTCATTTCATAGAAGCGTTTGACATTCCCATTACTTCCCCAATGCCCATAATCTACAACATATTGATATGAAGAAGATAGTCAAAACGCAATATTTTTCATGAGATCATGAAGTAATGTGAACTGAACCCTGTGAAGAGTATAATCTCTGGTGGAACTGTAACAGCTCATTATAAATCTGTGCAAGAGTACAGAATCAGTGAAGCTGCTAACGTGGTATAGCAGGAAACATGTCACTGTGACAAAATTAAATATTTTTGCAATGCATGCTTTAATGACTAAGCAGTAGGATTTAAACATGGAGTGCCAACACTGCTATATTTAGGATTACCTCTGTCTGACTCCACTCCCTATCAAACATGTAAAACCGGATAATGCAGGTACTGACACATGGAATATTATATCTTACTAAGTTTATTTTTTAGGTGTAGTAACATGTCCATACTAATGCAAGGGGTGGATTCTATACTAATATGCTGCTAGCAACAGAAAGTTAACTGATAGCTACAGCCGGATGTAGTGCACCTCGTGTTGAATAAATCGGTCTCTATTAAATATTTTTAAGACAGCAAGGCATTCCAGGAATACAGTGAGTTGTTATTGCAAAATGTTCCTTATGCTACTTTATTACTTATGTATTGTAGAGATAAATTAATATGTGTTTTTATGTTGTGATACAATATAAAACTCCAGTAACTAGAGTTGAAATTTGCTGGCAAGGGCGTTACCCATCTCATTGATTAAGTATTTCTCATTGGTTTAATACACAGAACTATGCTCTGGTTGAAGTGAGTCTTCTTTTTCAACTTATGCCGAATGTCTTTTTCTATTAACATGTGCTATTTGACACTTGAAAATGGTTTGGCATCCAAAAGCTTGTGTGCTCTTTTGAGTGTTTTGTAACACTACTTTATTTATTTGGTTTGCTATTTTTCATAGAATCTTGCATTTCTGTTGTGGTTGAGGATGGTTTTTATTTCTTTCCATTAGTGATATACATCAATATGTATTTATACTACTGGGAAAATATATCTAATGAAAATTTGCTTCACTGTCAAAGATACAAAGACACACAATACTGATAAGAATGGGCAATAACATTCAATGCTTTAGCAAGCAGGCTGGTGCATGCTATCCTTTGCAGTAGCACCACTGCAGTTCACCATGAAAAATGAGCAGAAAGCACTGCAGATAACACAGCTAGCATATTACTGGCTTTTAAAACAGAGACCACAGATCACAGACCACCACACAACAAGCCACTGCTACAAAGGATAACATGCACTGGGTAAAGCCCTGACTATGACCCCCAGTGAATCAAGACCAATTAGCTGCTCAGCTGCTTGATGGAGTGGACATGGGGAAGAGGGAAATGCCAGGGCTTAGCCTGATTCCTCTACTCAGGGATAGAGGTGGGGGTTGAATTCTCAGGGTGCCCTGGCTGGCAGTAATCCCCAATGAAGATCATTGGCAGTTAGGATACCAGCTCAAAGGAGGAGCAGGTAATCAGGATGTCACTCACAGTGGTGGGCAATACGTTTTGCTCGGCCCATTGTGGGAAGCTACCCACTTCACTGGAGCCTTGGTATACTTACATGAGGGAATGTACCTAAACATTTTAAGTCAGTACAGCTTCTGTGTGCATTAGTGGCAGCTCTCTGGTCTGCTGGTCACTCTGCCAGTATAGACCGGACTGGCAACTCTAGAATGACAGAGCAAAATACTGATCAATAGGATAAAATGTACAGCATAGGGGAGTGCAAACTTAAGAAGACCTATGCCACTACAGAAGAACAAAAAAAAACTGCTAGTAGTAGAAGCGGGAGTAGTAGTAGTACTAATAACATGCTGAGAAAATGACAAAATGCACAGACAGGCTAGCTTTGATCCACTGCCAGTCACAGTCAACTATATCAGCATAGGGAATGACACTATCCCACTGCCAGTCACAGTCAACTATATCAGCATATGGACTGACACCATCCCACTGCCAGTCACAGTGAACTATATTAGCATATGGACTGACATCCTCTCCTTACGTAGTGTTAAGTTCATAATTCAAACTGTGGTGTATAGGATAGAGCCAAACTCATCTGAAAAGAGAATACTGAAGAGTTCATCAAATAACCATTTCTGATAACAGGAAGGACATTCTTCATCATTCCTGCACTCTTCCTTTATCCAAATACATGGTGTACTGAGAAGTGTACATAACCAGCACTCGCTCCCCTTGGTATATGTAGCTATGACCTCTAACCCCAAATCATCACACATACTATGGATTAATGACCTTCACATAATGGTCAGTGAACATCAAAGCTCTGTGATGTCCCTTTTATTTGCTACAAATTTTGAAGAAGCCATTATAAGAATAGCATGTGATGAGTTCCATCTTGCAAGATTTTCTCATTTATCCATGATTACGTGTCAGTTGATACAAACCTTATTTACCACTGGCACAGGCTTATCCCTAGCGCAAAACTATAGCTGAAGATGCAACTTCACCGACCTTACTACCTGCAAGATACAAGAAGCATCCAACAAGCTGAACAAACAAATGACTATGGGCGTATAAAACTTCTTGACATTACATAAGAACAATTATATTCTGGGAAAACTGCAGAAATGTCAAGTCTGTACAAGTTGCAGCTCTAGTAGCAAGCACACCACAAGACGTGGGTTAAAATTCATTGCAATTTTTCTGAGCATGAGATCAGAGGTTCTGAAAGATAAAGCTATCACTTTTTTGCATTTTGTAAATGGTCACTGAGTTAGAATAACCACAGAGTGGGAATAATTAAGTAGAGAGATGGGGGTGGGGAATGGAATTCACCCACAATGCTAATGTGGGGAGCTTACCCCCTTGCAGAAAATGCTTTCTTTCCATGTTGCCATGCTGCCATTTAAGTATCTCTGAATACACGTTTTAGCTGTCCTCTCTAATCGAATAGGCTAGGTTAGTGCAATAGCTGCTAAGTATCTGACTTATAAGTAGATGCATTTAGAGAAATAGTACTAGGTCCAGTCTAATGGCAGGTTACTGGGCAGTAACTGAGAATAGCTGTCCATATATAGACAATGTTGTCACTTTCAAATACCTTGGTGCTTGTAATGGTCCTTCTCACCTTTCATCATAACTGTCAACCATGGAAAACCACAAAAATAAGAAGGCCAGTGATATAAAAAAAACACTTTCATAAAAAAAATGTAAAGAAACAGCAAATCTCTTAGCACCTTGGCTTAGCACAGCCTTTTCAAAGTATCAATAACTGGCAACCATCCTGAATTTCACAGCATATCCAGATTTTTGTCTCATATTTTGGTCCACTCCTCAAAGCATCTGTTGCATTCTGGCAAATCAACAAGGACTGAAGTCATTAAATAATGACAGACATTTGACTTTCAGACTTCATATCCTTTAGAAGATGTATGCTAATGCAACATGTGTTATTCTAGCAGCTTTCTTAGTAGGATCACTATTTAAAATCTGTCTCTGATTTAAAGCTTTTCTCACCTCATTATTTTTGGCTTTAATTTAAAGTTTTTGCACTAAGATGTTGAGAGGTATGCCTTTCATTGTCATTTAACTGCTTTAGTCAAGACAATGTTATGACAAGGATTTGCCTGAACTAAAAGTGTTTGGATTCTTATTTTACTTGCTACAGACTTGATTAGATGATGTCATGGTGGCCAAAGTTTACAATGCCTTCTGTGTGTTAATGAATGATAATAAGGCAGAATTAACCACATGCAATTCATTCCAAACAAAGTAAAGTATTTTGTCCCAGAAGCCACTGTTTCTTCTGCAGATTTTTGCTTCACTCTCCATCCAGAAAGCTATGCCCTTTCTCTTTGCAGTGTTGTGCATGGCACTTTGCCCTCTCATCTTCCATACTCTGTTTCCATTTAGGGGCTTTGAATGGCTATGGTATCTGTTGCATATTTTTATGTAGATCCCCAGTCCTGGAACTTGCTCTCTTTTTGCATTGCTGATGTTCTTAAATATTCCAGATTTCATGAGATGCTTATATTTTTTTCTGTTTCACTGTGCCTGCTGGTTGCATCAAGCATAGACTTCTAACAAAACCTTTCACTGTTTTAACTCATCCATACCTACCAGCTGTAGAATGTTACATTTCTAGCAGCCTGCATACATTCTTAGAAAAACCGAGTTGGAAAATATAAGCTAATCACATGTAAACGCTTTGTGATCAGTAAATGCTATTAAGATGTTCCAGACAGTACGGTATTCAGCAAAATTTTTTTTTTTTTACAGTGATAGTTGTCTGTATAGTCTCATTCTTTGTATCAATACTGCAAGAAAATTCCAGAAACTCTGAAGTTTCACAAACAACTTTTCATACCTTGGAAATTGAAAAATCATACCTCTCAACTTCTTAACGTAAGAAATCCGGACAAAGCCTAAAATAATGGGGAGGGAGGCAAAGGCCCAAAAATAGGGACAGATTTTAATATTGCTCTTATAAACTTAGAAAGCTTCTAGAACAAATGGGTTTGTGTTAGCATGCATGTTCTGAAGGATATGAAGTCTGAAACTCAAATATATGGCATTATTTAGTGACTCAAATCCTCCATGATTTGCCAGAAAAACAGATTTTATGTGAAACAGACCAAGTATTTGAGGCAAAAATCTGGACATTCTGCAAAAATCTGTACAGTTGAGAGGTCTGTGTACAACCTAAAAGTATAGCATCAGCAGCAGTTTTATTCACACAGACTTGAGCTTTCACATGGTGAAATGATTTTCTTTCTGAATACAATTGTATCAAGATATTTGCAAAAATATGAAAAATGATGACAGTTTACATAATTAACAGTATAAATAAAATGCTCAGGCTATACAACTTACTATGAAGGTATCAGATAGCTGTCTTCACCATCATCTAAGGTTCCACCTGATGGCATGCTTTAGTTTGTACATCAGTTAGTTTTGCAATAGCATGCACATTAAAATATTGCATATTGTCATAATTATTAGCAAACAACTAGCAATATGTCTAGTACAGTGCATTAAATGTGATCGGCAGAATTTATGTTTCGTGTTGCACCAGGACATATCACACTATGCTCCTCAATAAGATCTAGCTCAAAAGGAGCTATGGGCTATATGTGTGAATGGCATCAACAACTCTTCTGCCCTGTTCTCACTGACACTAATATTTCTCCTGCTTGATCAAAGCTTATCCTTTCTCTTTCCATAACTAAAATTTTTGATCATTTTCTTTTGATGATATTTCCTTTGCTTTGAGCCTTTCTCAGCTCATGTTGTTGCTGAAAAACGGTTCCTTTCTGTTCCCTGATTTACGTATGAATTAGTCAGAAAATTTAATATAGATAAAAAGTACATCCATGTATAGAACTTATGGGTTTCTTAATCATCTTGCAACACAAAATAGTAAAAAGTGTGGCTTCTCTTCTTTACAAATGTGGAACATAATTATGCCATTTGACTCTGAATCTCATTTTCTATGACAGAGAGGTCACAAGTGACAGAAAGACGTTATAACCTATCATTACAATAGTGGGGTCAGTTGTGCCAAGATCCAGCTGATGGGAAAAGACAGGAAAGTACGATTGTACAGGGTCAAAGATTATCACCTGTCATACAGTTGCCTAATCAGTAAAAACATTCAACTACCCATGTCTTAAAAAGCTTGTAAATGTATAATACTGTACATTTTGTACAAAATGTTTCACACAGAACTGTTTTGCAATGATACCATTTCACCATATGTGGAGGGAGGGTGCTACATTTGTTTTGAAATGCTGGATGCCACTCAGCATCAATGTTTGCCAAAGTCAGCGCAGTGTGTGTGTGTGTGTGTGTGTGTGTGTGTGTGTGTGTGTGTGTGTGTGTGTGTGTGTGTGTGTGTGTGTGTGTGTGTGTGTGTGTGTGTGTGTGTGTGTGTATGTGTGTGTGTGAATGTATCCATTACACTAAACCTAGTTGTATATGCATGTTTGTTTGTGTGTGTGTGTGTGTGTGTGTGTGTGTGTGTGTGTGTGTGTGTGTGTGTGTGTGTGTGTGTGTGTGTGAGTGTATCCGTTACACTGAACCTAGTTGTATATGCATGTGTTTGTGTGTGTGTGTGTGTGTGTGTGTGTGTGTGTGTGTGTGTGTGTGTGTGTGTGTGTGTGTGTCTGAGTGTGTGAGCTAAACCACAACATGCACAACAGAAGGGCTTAGATGTCTGCCTTATTTTTCTATTCTGTTACCCATGGAAGGCTACCAGGGGTGTAACCAGAGAATTTGAACTTTTAGTCATGTGCTGTTATTGCTGCCCCAAACCACCTGGCAGCCAAAAATCTGACACCCCCAGCACATAACAAATGTTTGCAACACTTTCCCTCTAAAACCATTAAATATACATTTCATCAATCTTTTTAACTCTTACTGGAGAGGAGACCTTCATTTAGATAGTTGTGGATATATTATGGCTTAAAAAAGCCACATTTTCTCTAAGTAATGTCTAGAAATTTGTACTTCGTAGAGTACAAAGAGCATTCCTAGCTACACCCTTGAAGGATACTGCCACATTTTTAATTTGTGATATCTCCACTTTAGTATTATTTGATGTG
The DNA here is from genome assembly GCF_019279795.1 of Protopterus annectens. NCBI lineage: Eukaryota > Metazoa > Chordata > Ceratodontiformes > Protopteridae > Protopterus > Protopterus annectens. The sequence goes on from NC_056746.1 coordinate 1,216,587,933, forward strand.
TTTTTATGTTTAATGATGCAGGTAGCCATCCTGAGTCAGATAAAATCAGATTATAACCAAAGCAGTCTGTCTGAGTCTACTGTGACTTATTCATTTAAAGTTTAAATAAAATAAACCAACTGTTTACTGTGCATAATCATCAGTGCTGGAAGGATCAAACACAGGGGAGTTTATAAGGTTTCTAGAAAAGTGCATAAATGTACATTGAGATCCTCCTTGAACTATTCATTTTATAATGTTATCAGATAAGGTAAGTAAGCTAGACATAGCAAACAAGGGTGGAATTGTCACGAGCAGCTAATAGAGTTTCCTTTTTGGTTGCATTTGCTGCTGACCATCTGCTGCCCAAAGAGCCCATCCTCATTCACTGGGTCAACCAACTCCAACACGCCTTCTCTAGACTTTCTCTGACTCTTATTTGGGAAAGGTAAGGAGCACAAGACCCCTCAAGATAGCATCACACATGCTGTCAAGTAGGATTTTTTGCTTATGCCCTAAATTCTTCACTACCACCACACACACACACACACACACACACACACACACACACACACACACACACACACACACACACACACACACATACACACCATGTACTGTCTTGTGGACTCACTTGCATTGGGTGTGCTGGTATATCATCCCATCTCCATGGTGACAGCCAATGCCCTGCCTCCCTGAAAGACTGCACCCCTGATACATTTGTTCCTGACATTTGCTGGAGAACAGCCATGAGGCACATCCATGTACACCCCCTTCCCCACAGGATGGACATGCCCAACCTCTGTCACTAGTGCCACAAATATTTGAGCCACCAATCAAACTCAGGTCACGTGGGCATAGTCAAGGTTTCATCCAACGGTACTACAGTGCTGGTTACCAGCAGCTAATAGAATCAGGATAACCATGTCTAGAATCAGGTCCTTGCTACATGAAGAAATGGCAAACATAAGACAAAAAATAATATTTCAGGTCTATGAAAATAAAAAATGAAGGCTCCTAAACCACTCAGCATTAGGAAAATAATAGCCAATTTCTTTTTGTTTAAAATGTAAACAGTAGAAACATCAAACAGATGAAAAAGGTATAAAATGGAAAAAAAACTAAATAGAATAAATTAAGTGACTTGCAATTAAACTCTTAGAGATTAAAATCAGTTCAGCGAGTGTTTTGTATGCATCTATTTAAGCCATGTTAACCACATAGGAACCACTAAGCACAACTGACACTTTTCAGAGGTGATCAGGGACCTTTTAACTGGATAATTATCTTGGTCAAGCTCATTCACTATGTAAGAGAGTGTACAGGGAAACAAACCCTGGCCTGCAAGATGTGATGTGACTGCACCCTCTCATGCCATCCACAAAATTATACTGGTTAGTTAATCTTATTGCTGCAAAACTGGCTTAGTGAATAAATGAAAAAGAACACTAGACGTAAACTATTTCCAGTACAGAAAGCTTGCTGTCTATTAACTTAGGTTAGACAGAGTGGCAGGATATCTGACACTGTTCTAGCTTTGATGAATTCAAAGGCAACTAGCAGTAAGTCACCGCATAACAATAAAATAGCATTCCTTGTAGTGAATCAAAATGGTAAAGCCACTTTCTGATATTTTGTAAGCTACCTGCTAATAGAACAATGAAATAAGAAGCACCCATCCCTTGTATGTAAATTGAAGTTTCACACATGCCGTTACGCCCTGCAAAGTTTTCAACAATACACTAAGAAACAAGTACATTGTCCACATACTGCATGATAGAATGTGAGGAGTACAGGTTCATTTTTTTTCTGAGTTATTAAACAGGAACTGATTTGCATACATTGTAAATTGATAGAAAAGTGATAGCCTGTGATTAGCCGTAAGTGTAAATATGTGTTCTTCATTAGCAGGGAAGTCTGTTATTTCTTGTTTTCTTCTCTCTGCCTACACATTGTCTCATCTTGTCACCATCACTAATTATGTGTGAGTGCACACACTCGCGCGCGTGCACACACACACACACACACACACACACACACACACACACACACACACACACAACTTACATATGTCAACTATTTGAAGGGTGAAGCATTTCTGATTCACCCTGTAGGGATTCTCATCCTTCAAAGGCAGAGGTGTATGCTGCATGAATGCTGCACACACTCATGCCTGTGTATCCCCATCCTGCATAGCACTTGCATAGTTTAGGAATCTATGAATCTCATATTGTGCAAACCCTCAAACTAGGCAACACTCTGGAATTGTCATTTACACAGACCCCCACGCACCCATGGGCTACTGTATTAGGTGCTCTGAACCTTGTGCCTAAAATGCACAGTGGTAGTTCTAGGCAATGAGGAGGGTTGCATGAACTGGAATTGTCTTGAAATGTACTTAAGATAGTTTGCACTCATCTTGCATACTTTACAAGCAACTGTGAATAGTGCATAGCCGGCCTTAGGCATAGGCCAACTAGGTGGCTACCTAGGGCACCGCTCTAGCATGGGCACTTTTCCAGTATTTATTTGGTGTAGGTAGACCAGGATGGGGGCACCAGGTAGTGTGTTGGGGGGTGCCATGGAGCCCTTTTGCCTAGGGCACCAGTAGACCTAAGGCCACTCCTGGAATACTGGTCATGGTGTCAGTAAATAATAGTTCTTATTTTTTCAGTAAAGCACATAGTTCAGTTCATTACCTGTTCCAGTAGCAACTTTCACTTCAGGTGCAAACCACAACCTTTGGGTCTGATAGTCAAAAATGCATCTTACAATAAAATATTTATCAAGAAATAAAAATATTTACAAACAGTTCTCAAAATGGGCAATTCAGAGTTTTTATCATTAGTACTTTTATTGGTGACAAATAAACCATGGGATTCATAAAGGATTACCCAATATGTGAAAGCATTAACTCCAAAGATTTCCAGATCATTGTACACCTGAACAATTTATAGACAATTTATAGACTTATCTCCTGCTACAGATTTACTCTTGAAATGGTCATAGTGTGGAGAGTGGTCTCCTTGACAAAGCTGCATGCTTTGTTTGAACAAGAGAAGGTTGAGACCCAATTTAGCAAAAGTACACTTAACCGAAAGTGCACTTTCACGAAACTCAGTTTACTGATCTCAGACTGCATTCTTGCACTTAGTATATATAAGTAGCGAGGGTCCGGTCAGGCAAACAAAATGCATTTTAGAAGGGGGCAAGCCCCCCTGCACCCCTACTACTTATATAGACTAACTCTGAGATTGCACTACAGTGAGGTAAAGGTATATTTCCTTGTACCCACTGTACAGGGGCTCAGTAGAACTGAGTTTCGCAAAACTGGATCTCGATCTTCTCTTGTTTGAAAAAGTGTAATTTTGAACAACAGAAGTAGACCGATATGTGTGTGTGTGTATACATATATATATATATATATATATATATATATATATATATATATATATATATATATATATATATATATATATATATATATATATATATATATATATATATAAAATGTCTTACATTTGTTTGACAAATCAACAGATCAACAGTGTCAACAGCAAGAACATCAACCACAAAAGGTCAACAACACAAATATCAACAAGCAACTGTGCATGCACAAGGAAAATCTCTGCTACATGCAAAAAAATAAAAGCAAGAAACAAACATTTTTTTCAGGGGGGCAAGCCCCCTTGCACCCCCCCACATACTCTGCTATTTATATATAGTACTATAAGATCACACAATCCCTGGGGAAAGGGAATATTCCGCTGTGTAGGATTGTCATTCTAGCACATCTGTCAACCATCTGCATTTCTCAACCAAATGTGGGCAATTAAACATGTCAACCACCTTGTGTTTTAACCAGATAGATATATACAGGATACTGACAAGTTGTCAAACAGCAACTTGTTGAATGTGGAAAACCGCCTCCACAGCTGACTGAAAATCAGCTGAATGAACATGCTGACAGTTGTGGTACAATGGGGTCTGTAGTTCAATCTCAGAATTCTTATATATAATTAGCAGGGGGTGTGGTGGTGCAAGCCCCCCTCAAATTGCAGGAGGGCTTGTCTCCACCCAGCAAAAAGCAAGGTTTATTATTTTTTTTGATTTTTGATCATCTGCTGATCAAAAGTTATGCCCAATCAGTTGCCGTTTGATGGATGACATTTTCGACAAATTGTTACAAACTTCCGTGTGTGTGCATATGTGCGTGTGCATGTGTGCGTGTGTGCGTGTGTGTGTGTGTGTGTGTGTGTGTGTGTGTGTGTGTGTGTGTGTGTGTGTGTGTGTGTGTGTGTGTGTGTGTGTGTGTGTGTGTGGAGATAGATGGATGGATAGATAGACAAAAAGATAGATAAATATAATCATT